>NW_017307543.1:63651-118732 GCF_000935625.1 Nanorana parkeri | reverse complement strand
GGCACTATGTGAGTCCAGGAAGCATGCTCAGTCCCGGCACTATGTGAGTCCAGGAAGCATGCTCAGTCCTGGCACTATGTGAGTCCAGGAAGCATGCTCAGTCCCGGCACTATGTGAGTCCAGGAAGCATGCTCAGTCCCGGCACTATGTGAGTCCAGGAAGCATGCTCAGTCCTGGCACTATGTGTGTTCAGGAAATGTGCTTGGGTCCAGCACGATGTGAGTGTAGGCCAGCGGGGAAGTGGGTCGGGGGGACAATTGTGCTCAGACACAGTACCATGCCTAGTGTAAATTACCCCTTAGCTTGCTAAAATGCTGTGTACCCAGGGCCGGCCTTTGGGGTGTGCGAGCTGTGCGGCTGGGCGCCATGGCAACAGGGTCCCCAGTCGGCCAACACAGCTTGCTAAGCATACTTATATTGTGCCTACAAGTTTAATACCTTTGAATAAAAGTTTTATTTTATCATACTTTTTAACCCCTTCATGACTGAGCTTGTTTTTAGTTTCTGTTCGTAAATGACTGACACACTTTTGACATTTTTGCTGTGTGATTCTTCCACGTCAGTAATATACTTTCTTACAAAGTGCACCCACACATATTATATATTGTTTTTTAGAGGACAGATAGGGCTACATATTTATATCACATATGTGTGTCTAACGCCTCACTTAGGACAAATAAAATATAAAAAAAGAGGAAAAAACTTAAAAAAAACACTTTTTTCCCAGTTTTGATTTGTAGTATTTTTTTTACAAAACCAGCACAGCTAAAAAAAATGCAATAAATACATTCATTTATTTGTCCCTTATTTTTTTTTATTTTTTACACATTTTTTTATTTTTTTTACACTTTTCACAATTTTTTTATTTTTTCACTTTTCACTTTTTATTTAACTTAAAAATGTTATTTTATTTATTTAATTATATCAAGCAGTCATAGTGAATTAATCTCACTATTACTGCTTAATAAATGAATACATTTTTGGTTATTATCAGGCTACTTCAAACTTCAGAACAGCCGATAATAAGTTAGTGACACTGATCCTGCAGCAGTTTTCAGCTGTCACTAGTTTTCTGATTGTTACAACAACCATCAGAAAACGGAAACATTCTTCTTTCAGGAACATTCTTGAAAAGAAAACAAAAAAAAAAGCCAGTATAGCTTGAGAGAGATATCTCTCGATCTATACGAGCTGTCAGAATGCCTGCAAAAGCCTGCATGTGTGCCCCTCTGCTTTGACTCTCAGACACCCGATATTAAGGTATCGGGTGTCTGAAAAAGGTTAACCCTTTCAATAATGGATGCCTCTAAACTGAGGGATACATTAATGAATGGTAACCGCTAATTCTCAGCGGTTACCAGCCTTCTAGTGCAGCAAATAACTCGTCACGTACAGTGTATGTGACAAGTCATTTGGTCCCTTTGTGGCTGGACGTACAGTGTACGCCTCCCGTCACGAAGGGGTTAATCTGCTTCTTTGGGGCTTAACAAAATGGGAGTCTTTAAATAGTGCGGGTATTGGAGAAATGGGCCACGGAGGGGTGTGGTCACTGAGGGGTGCTGTAAAGCTTTCTCACACAGGGCACCTAAAGGCCTAAGGCCGGCTCTGTGTACCATAAACAATTGTCATGTTTCTTTTTCCATAAAATACTTTTTTCATCTTTTTTTTTAGCATCTCAGCGCTTCCTGTTTACATGTGTCAGCTGCACATTATTTAAAAACTACTCTACACTGCAAATTATACATTAAACTGAAATAAAACAATCTAGCTTTGAGCCCAGACCTCCTCGGCCGCCTGGAACCTCACGCAAGTACCGGCCATACCCCCCTGATGGCGGTCCTGGCCGGGGACTCGGATCGCGACCCCCCTGTTAACTTGCGGGACCCCACATGGGGTCGCGACCCACACTTTAAGAAGCACTGCTCTAAACCAGCTTCCTGATAGTGACAACCGTGGGCCATCCTTGCACAGTGTGTGTCAGCATGGACACTCGTAGTCTGCACCAGGGTGACAATGCAAGAGCACAATTGGAAGGCAGTTGACACCCCATGCAGGAAGTGCCTTGATATAAGTTAAAGGAGAACTATGAGGTGAGTGATTTCCCCTCAACCTCATAGTTCGAGGCGACGCGTAACAATGAAACTGTTACACGTCAGCTCAATAGATCGGGAAGTCAGTGAACACATACCGTCGCTCACTCACTTCTCGATCCTGTCCCTGCAGAAAGCTGTGACTGTCACTCACGGCTCCCTGCAGGGATTCCCCCCCGCTCCGATCCTCCAACGCTGACTGGATGAACGAACGGGGCGGGTACAGCTGGCTCTGCCTCTAGATAGGCAGATCCAGCTGTCAATCACGCAGCTGGGTGGATCGCAATAGTAATGTCGGGATCCGTCTAATAATGTCTAATAATACTGCGAGCCGTAGCTCTCCATATACTGAGCTTAGGGTCACGGGAGGACGCTAGTTTATGTCCTCCCGTGACCCTGATCCCATAGTTCTCCTTTGATCCTCCATGTTAAATAAGATTGAAAACAACTCTTGAAATGTCTGTAAAAAATAAATCAAAGCAACTGGACTTGCTGTATTTTTCTTGAAGACGTTTCAGCTGGTCATCTGACTAGCTTCCTCTATTCAGAAAGCTAGTTGTTTGACCAGCAAAACGTCTTCAAGAAAAATACAGCAAGTCCAGTTGCTTTGATTTTTTTTACAGATATACCGTGACCTGGCTGAATGAGAACCTTCATAGACAACTCTTCAAATGAGGGAAACAAAAGCAACACAGAGCGCCTCCATAGTGTAAAACTTTTAGGTGACCTCAGGTTCTGATGAAGGGGGCGTGCCCCTGAAACGCGTAGACCTTTTTAAAAAACATACGGGAGCAGAGGACGCTGATTTGGAGATCCCCCTCAGACTTCCCCTGCTGGAGATTTTATATTTTATCGTTTCCTTTTACGCTTATGATCATTGGCTTTCGTGTAAGTACATTTTCACTTGCGTGTTGTACTCATCAATTAAAAGTTTTACACTATGGAGGCGCTCTGTGCTTTTGTTTCCCAGATCGATGGTCGTTGTTGACCGGTGGGAGCTGCCTCTATGGTGTACCAATGAACTTTACAGCCGGATTTCTCTGCAAACCGGGGGCGCCGGTATTGCTTTTTTCAGTGTCACTCTTCAAATGACCATGTTAAGGCTTTTATGTGATTTTAGTGATTGAATTTCGATCTACTTTAACCACTTCTCGGCCGGCCAGGAGCTCTCTAGATCTGACCGGGCGTCTTTAGATCCATATTTAAAAACAGGCAGCGAGGCAGGTCCCGGTATGTGCACCCCCCCTCCGTGCCCCCCCCCTCCTGCTGTCACGCCGGTCCCTGGCTCCGCTGTGCCCGGGACCAGCATATGGCCTCTGTCACAGGGGATCAGAGGGAGGTCGGTACACGAGCTCCCTCCGGTCCCCTCTCCGCTGTCAGAATGCGGAACTGATGTATATTACATCACTTCCGCATTCTCGTGTCACTCTCCAGCTTCAGATGCTGGAGAGAAGCTGATGAAGCAGATCTGTGCTTCATCAGCTTCTTCAGGGGGGTCCTAGGTGACATTAGGGGTCTTGGAGACCCCTGATGTCTCCATAAAGAGGACCTGTCACCTCTTTTGCTATCACATAGAGGGGTTTTCTTAGCCCCCTATGGGATAGCAATAAAGTTAAGTGGAAAAAAAAATAGGAACATTTTTTTTAAATTTTCCCCCCAAAAAATGTAAAGTTACACATGAAAAAGAATTAATTTTTTTTTTTTGTTTTAGTCCCCACCCCTACATACATACACGCATGCAAACAGGCGTCGGGTGCGCATACGTGCAAAAACGACGATTGCGCCCACTACGCCGCACATGTTACATATCGGCGCGAATGTTGCAGTGAGAGCAATCATTTTAGGGCCATCAATCACTGATAACACTAAACTGATGAGCGATAAAAGCTTTCAAAGCGTCGCCTTTTGGGTATGGTAGTTTTTTTGCGATTTCACGGGTGCGCACAATTTTTAGGCTTGACATATTTGGTGTCTATTTACCCGACGTGACCCCGTCTTTTATATTCTACCAAAAATTTGGGTAATAATCATTGTTTCCTAATATAATGTAAACAATACTTTTTTTTTTCAAAATTTTCAATAATTTTTCCTTAATATAGTAAAAAATAAAATCATCAGTGGTGATTAAATACCACCAAAGGAAAGCTCTATCTGTCCTCAAAAAATGGTATAAAATTCATTTCAGTACAGCGTTGCGTGACGGAATAAATGTCAGTCAAAGTACTGCAGCGCTGAATACTGAAAAATGGCCTGGACAGGAAGGGGTGTAAACACCTGGTCAGCAAGTGGTTAAGGTAAAAATTGTGGATAGCTTATGGCAAGGGAAAAAAAAAAGTCTTAAATGGAATCTGTTTCCGATACATGTAGCAGTTAGCAGACCAGAACAGGAATTTTCCACTTCCTCTACACCCTGCCCCCCCTTCTTTCCCCCACTTACTGTGCACTGCGCAAAAATATGACAAAGTCAGAAGTACTTCTATAGTTACCTATAATCAGGATCAGCAATTTCTGGTTGCAATCAGCTGTTCCTTACGTTACATCTGCGGCTCAAGGTGGAGGCATTGATTGGCATACTGTGCATGCCAAATCCACAGCTCCTGACATTCATTTAAATACTCTCAAAGGATATAAATCCAAAGCTTCTTTTTCCTGGAGATTTCCCTTCACTTCCTGTCTGATAGCCACGACAGGAAGTGAGAAGAAATCCCTTCAAAGAGAGTAAAATCCTTGGTGGCTACCAGATCTACTGTCCCCATTGGAAGATTTCCCATTAGTTTGGATCGCCGAACGTTGCTATAGAAATTAAATTGAAGCATGTTTTGAAAGCGCTTGATTTACAATCTCCCACTCCGGCTACCTAGTAACCGCCGGCTTAACGCTGTCGTCCCTGAGCCCGGGCATGACGAGAGGGACGTCTTGTGCGGAGTATCACTTTAATGCGATGTGTCAAGCTCGGAGGAGGAACGTGACGAGAGGTGAGAGAGTTCAGCTCGACAGACAAATCTCGAAGATAATTCCGGGTTTTGCCGAGGAAAGAATTACCAGGTGGAGAGACAATGGAACAGCTTGTCAAGGCTTACTAATAATAGCACAATTAATACTTGTTGTCACTCGAGGCTCCGACCATCGCCTTCTTCTCTGTCTGCAAGGGAGGAAAAAATTGTTTGATTTCACTGTCTCCGACCTTTCTGGTCCATGACAGATATTTTTAATGAGATCCATATAGAACGTGAACCCCAAAACATATTACATTGATATAAAAAGGTATATAAAAGTGTATCAAAAAGTACATGTGTATCAGAAAGTCACAATACTTGTAGCTTATGTCTGTAACCATTTTGGTTTACCAAAATTGTGTTGTGCGCTGGACCCTAAGGCCTGGTTCACACCTGGGCGTAGGAACGCGCTGCAAAACGCCCTCTGCCCAAAGAAGTACAGGAGTTTTTTTGGGGCGTATTTGCCGCGCGTATCCATGAGGATACACCCGGATAGCCCTCGGAAACGCGCGTTTGTCGTGCGTTTCTTTTACTGAAAATCGCGGTAAAAACACGCGGCACGAAACGCGCGGCAAACGCATTTATTCCGTACACCCAGGTGTGAACCCAGCCTAAAACAGGAGGACGAGGTCTCTAGATCTTTATTTCAAAGATATCGCTCTATTAGTCGGGGTGTCCCTGGAGTCCTCTAAAGCCATGGTTCTCAACTGGTGGGTTGTGACCCATTTTTAGTGGGTCGTCACCTTCCTTCCACCTTTCTAGGTGAGTGGCTCCTCTGCCTCCCCGAAGCGCAGCGCTGTCAGTTCTCACACCGAGCAGCCATTAAAAATTTGCTGCCCGGTGCCGAGTGTCAGCTTGAGGTGGGGTGGGGGTTTGGCCGCTAGGAAGCTCCATCCATACATGCATTGCTTACAGCTCCCACACGTGTCCTATAGAGGTGTCATGGTGGCATCACATTCTGGCTCCCAGTAGACTTGTGCGCCGTCCAAAAATTTGTTCCGTTTCGGAATATCCGTTATTTCGTAATTCGTGTCCGAAACTCAATTCGGATTCGTACGAAATACGAATTTTCGTTAGTTTCATCACATTTTCGTAACTGTACGAACATTCGTTATGATGAAGTTTAAAAGCAAAAATATCTTTGTTAATATTGGAGTCGATTATATTTTTTTTTTTAATCCGAAATTCCGTTAACGGATTTCGGATCCGAATTTCGTATTTTGGATAAAAAAAAACTACCATCGACTCCAATATTAACAAAGATATTTTTGCTTTTAAACTTCATCATAACGAATGTTCGTAACGGAATTCAAATACGTTAACGGAATTTTGTATTTCCTCCCTGTGTATTGCAATGCAACTCTCAGCAGCAGCGGAATTTCGTATTTCGGATAAAAAAAAATCTTGTCATGTTGTTCAACCTCATTTACAGGGGTAATATTAGTTCCCGTTTCAACGAAATTCGGATCCGAAATTCGTTAACGGAATTTCGTATTTCGGATATAATTCGGAAACTGCAATTCGGATTTCGGATGCTTCCGAATTTCCGAATTTCAGGAAATTCATACGAATTTCGATTCGTAACGAAACAAATCGCACATGTCTAGCTCCCAGGACCTTTGCAGGGCACGCAGGGGAGCTGTACAGGCAATACACATATAGATGGAGCTCTGTCACAGCACAGCAGCCCACACTGGACCCCGGGCTGAGGATCCACTCCAGTTCTCATTAAGTAGGGAGAGGTATGAGAATTTTTGTGTGTGTGAGATTGTGTCTGTGGTTGTGTATGTATGTAATTGTTTTTGAGTGCCCGTTTACACTAGTACAGTGCAATAATCGCATAGTACTGTGTGATTTTCACTCAGCCTCATAATCTGAGCCGGCCTGTGACAATGAAACTGTCACAGGTCGGCTCAGTAGATCGGGAAGTGAGCGAACACATACCGGCGCTCGCTCACTTCTCGATCTATCCATGCAGAGAGCCATGACTGTCACTCACGGCTCCCTGGAGGAATTTCCCCCCTCCCCTGTCCGATCCTCCAGCACTGACTGGTGAAACAGACGGGGGAGGGGGCAGGCACAGCTGGCTCTGCCTCTGGATAGGCAGAGACAGCTGTAAATCCTGCAGCTGGGTGGATCCAGACAGTATTGTCGGGATCCGTCCCGGCTGCGGCGTCTCAGTATACCGCGAGCTGTAGCTCGCGGTATACTGAGCTTTGGGTCATGGGAGAGCACTAGTTTGTGTCCTCCCGTGACCCTTAGGAGAACTATGGGGGAAAAACACTGACCCCATAGTTCTCCTTTAATGAACCGTTGTTTGTTAGCACAAAAGAAAGGGGCAGTGCTTATCTCCTGAAATGTGTTAGTGGTACCCAGCAATCATTACCAATAAAGAGTTGATCCCATAAAACAATTTCCATACATTGTCACAGTTGAAACTTGCATTCCAGTGAAAACTTGACCAGAAACACCATCCCAGGGGTTCCCTTTAGTTGGATATTCCCACATATGACAAAGATTACCATAAGGTGACTCCCAAGTTGAGCGCTTTCATTTGTAGCATGGCGCAGACAGACAGCCAGGGCCTCATTATAAGGGCATGATAAATACTCATAATGAGCCTACATTGTTTATTCCATCATTATGAAAACACGAAGAGGATGAATTGCATTCTCAAGTGACTTATAAATTACAACCGCTTTCCAAGATGATGATGAATAGCTGTAATAAAGCCATTGAACCAGATCAGATTACAGAAATGTCATCGATATATATCTCACGTATGAGTAAGTATGATTAGTGTGTAAAAACTCACAGAAAGTCCCCTAGGCCCAACAAGCAAAATGCTCTTCTTTATCTTTGTTATATGTGCAAAATATTAACAATTATCTGTGAAACTGGGTGGGATACACTAATACGTTAACAGGAACCTGGTATGGCAGACGTACATAGAGGGAAGTCAGGGGATCAGACCAGGGGCGTAACTAGAAATCACAGGGCCCCATAGCAAAATTTTGTATGGGGCCCTGTGATTTCTAGTTACGCCCACCTGATAACCCAAACAGCCCACCTAAGGGTGACCCTGCAGAGCCCACCATAGACTCTCTATGGTAGGCTCTGCAGGGTCTCAGGCGGGCGGTCAAGCCCTCTTACCTGTCAGCCCTGATCCTCTGTCCGCCTCCTTCTCCTCCACGATCGACTCCTCCGTCACTGGGCCCCGCCTCCTCGATCGCCGGGTCCCGCCCCTCGATCGCCAGGCCCCGCCCCCTCGATCACCGGGCCCCACCTCCTCGATCACTGCCGATGACGGGCCCAGCCACCTCCTGCGAAGCTGCTGGTTGTCACCAACTCAGCAGCGGCTGTGAAAAAGAACGGAGCGTTCCTCCTCACAGCCGCCAGCAGCCTGGCTGTCTGAGCAAGATGCCATAGCGACCCGGGCGGCCCGCATGGCATCAGGGAGATGTCCTGGCCGGGCCCCCGCCGTGCCTCGGGCCCCATAGCGGCCGCCTGGGTCGCTATGGTGATTGTTACACCACTGGATCAGACCAATAGCCCGTCCCCTAGTAGTTCCAGAAGATCAGCAATGGCTGATACTAGAGTTGTTGTTGATAATGCAATCAAAGCTTACTTGAAAAAATCCCTTTTATGTTGTGTTTTGGTTGTGTTTTATGTAGCGAGTGCTGCCTAACATCTGTCCATCACTTTCATTACATTCTTGGATTCCCAGTGTGCTTTAAATCTCTTTTCCTTCTGCTTGATGCGATGCAATCTCCGTTTCTCAAGACTACATATCCCACCATGCATTGCTGCAAGCAATGCTAATGTTACATTGTTCAGACATTGAGTTGCATGATGTGGTGACACCAGGAAGTGCCTATTCACAGGACTGAGTGCCATGCTGTCAGTGCATTGAGGAAGTACATCCTATGGGCATATTCAATAAGTAAGTTTACAAACTTCTAGATGGATATTGGTTTTAGGAGTGGGATGGAACTTATGGAAATTCAATATAGAAATACAGATCTATTTTGATCTTAGATACATAGAAAACAAAGCATCTGCTCGCCCCTCACTGTCAGAATCGCGTGTTCTCTGGGCTCCTTTGTCTTACATCTTGTACTTTTTGTTTGCTGTTGGGTCATTGCATTGCAAGGCCGGCTGAGTCCAGGACTGATGTGAACGGTGAAAAGTTCCCCTGTGCTGTGCCATATTCCAGCGAGATGGAAAACAAAAGCGGCAGCTATACAACAAATCCATCCCTGAAGATGCAATCCATTGAAAGATTCCGATGTGTCTTTGTGTCTTGTCACATGATAGCAATAAGCCGATGCTCAGGCGTGCACCCCGATCCTGAATACATTACCGTTATTACAAAATGTGAACTTTCACAAGTTTTAAACGGCAAACTTTCTATTTATGTTTGGAGGACCTGAAATTCCGCTCTGTGAGCCGTGTGCTCTCGACCTTGACTGCACAAAATGCAAACGCTCCCCCCCCGCCCGGCTGTCTGGAATCCTGTGCACGTTACTCTACCTATGGATGTCTGGCATAGTTATGGTTATCGCATCAGAAAATGTGCGGCTGCATAAGCCAAGAATTGTGTATTGTAAAAATACACCTGACCCCCTAAAGTGAACCTTTATTTCCTGTAAAGATGCAGGCTATTGCTATTGCTATACCATTATTTTGGCTTTAGTCCTCTTTGGGTCACAGGTGTAGATTTACTAATGTCCTCCTGTGACCCAAAGTCAGCAGATAGCGAGCTATTGCTGGCTATTTGCTGACAGCACAGAGGGGGCTGCAGGCAGGAAGGATCCTGACAACATTGTCAGGATGCACCCCGCTGCCTGACTGACAGTTGGCTCTGCCTCTCTAGAGCTAGAGCCAGCTGTGCCCGCCCCCTCCACTGTCTGTCCCTCCAATGAGTGCTGGAGAACAGAGAGGGAAGGGGGAAATCCCTGCAGGAAGCGGTGACTGACAGGCACCGCTCTCTACAGGGAGAAGCCGTGAGCTGAGCGATCAGTGGTTTGTGGTAACTCAGCTCTCTATTTATAGAGCCAGCATGTGACACCTGTAGTGTGCCACGCTGACTCTAGGAATTGGAAAGAGTACATTTTACTCTCCCAATACTTCTCCTTTAAAGCAAACCCTTTAAAATGCCCGTAAGCATGTACATGTAGCGAGGAGCGAATCAGACTCTGCTGCATGCACATGCATTTGTCAAAATGCCCTGTTTTTTCCGCCCTCACCCTGACTTGCCTTGCGGTAGCGCCGGGCCTGCATGCAGCCTTCTAGCAGGAGGACAGAATAGAGTGAGCAGAGAGATGACTCATAAATATGTTGCTGCTCCAGTTAGCAATCTGGGTGCAAGAAGGTGACACAACTGTATTCCTTATCTATAATAGAGAAAGTGGTGTCACCCTCCTGACAGTCTGGCAGAGGCACATAAATCACAAAAGTAAAAGAGAGAAATAAATTTTTTAGGCAGATATGACAGGGCGGGGGTGCTGTTTTTTTTTAAATGGAGTTTTGGTTTCAGTTTAAATGTAGGGATAGGTGTAGCAGAAAAGGTTAATGCAGTAGTATCCAGACTGTATGATGACATACCCCTAGCGGGTGGGTCCATGACAACCTGGGCTAACAGGAAGTGGGTTGAATAATCCAGACGTCATTCAGTCCAGAAGAAGAGTGCCATCTAGTGGCAGAACAGAAGTACTGTGGACTGGAGTTCTAGATTGATTGAGCGTAATGCAGAAAAAGCTGCAAATGGGTAGACTATACTGTCTGATCAAGTGTCTCTTCGGATAATTAGGATTTATTGACACCAGATGCATTAACATGCAAACATCCATTTATTCATACACATGTGTTGCATCGAGGGGTATCGGCGAAAGATTTGTTTGATGTCCTAGCAGCTTGGGGCAGGTTAGGAAGAACATGCATTGGCTCTTCCTATACACCATCATTCTTATCATTGGCTCTTCCTATACACCAGGGGTGGGCAACTCTGGCAATGTCTTGCAACTGAAAGAGTTGCAAGGCAAAAGGAGTCTTGCAATGCTTCATGGGATTTGTAGTTCCACAACAGCTGGAGGGCCGGAGTTGCCCACTCTAGCTATACACGGATCTGCCTCTTCAGCAGAGGTCTGATGATCACTGCTCCAGTATATGGTCACCTGACCAGATCTGTGGGGTTCAGGGCTAGTTCACACCAGCCACAGTGCGTTCCGGCCCGATTCTGGCCGGAACACACTGGATCGCATTGCGGCCAGCTCACTTTGTTGTGGGGGGGCAGGGGGGCGTGATGGTGCATTGAACTCAATGGCACCATAGCCACTCCCTCCGGCTGCAATGCGATCGGCCGCACGGGAACGCAAGGCACATCAATGCCTGCGGGCCGGTCAGGAAAAATTCTGCAAGCACTATGGACCGGACTGGACCCGAACACAGGCATTGATGTGCCACGCACTCCCGTGCGGACAATTGTATTGCAGCCGGAGGGAGTGGCTGCGGTGCCATTGAGTTCAATGCACCATCACGTCACCAAAGTGAGCCATCCGCAATGCGGTCTAGTGCCTCCCGGACAGAATCGGACCAGATTGCACTCTGGCTGGTGTGAACTAGCCCTCAGAGCTGCAAGGAAGTATGTAGCAAGTGAAATAACAGAAAAGTCCTATTGTGTATACTCATTCCTGGCCAGTGATGCAGAATTTTGAAGACCAAGGCATAGAATAAGAGCCAGTCAATTAGCATTTTCAGGTCATCAGTAGCAGCCTATGTACTACACTCATGATAGGTTTCCTTTTAGACGGACTATAGTTACATTCCTGCAGTCGTGACGGGTCCTCCTCAAATCTCCGGACATTCCCCCACCTATCAGCTCATGAAACCTTCATTAGCAGCGCCCACTCCTGCCTTCATAGTAATATGTTATTTATACAGAGAATGGCCAAGTCTGGATTATTTATACAGCATTTTATACCCTTTCAAAGAGGCCAGCTTGTTATCTGCAGGAAGCAGCGAGAGGAATTTACGATACACTTGTCAGTAGGTTATAGGAAAGATAAAGAGCTTACTGTACTGCGTTATATAGGAGCGCAGCGCGGCGTCACGCTATTAACATGTGACGTGCCGGTCGGAGTTGTCACCAGATCTAGAGGAATATTCCAGTGTGGACAAATGTTACTGTGACAGTTCAGCACGGTTTTGAGCGTTTTTAATTGTGTTTCAGTGCTGAAACGCAACTAAAAACAGCCAAAAATGCTCTTTCAAAAATCGTGCGGAAACCACGGTGAAACGCTTCCGCCCTGGTGTCAATGGCGCCTGAATGAGGCCAAACACTTTACTTTAATACTGCCACACCAATGAGAGGCTGAGGAAAGGGAGTTATAAAAAAAAAATGAGGGAACGCTGAACTGTAAATAAGCGATTTATGTTATAAATGTTTTTTGCGCTGTGTTGGTGTTTGTGTTGTGATAACATGATACAGGCGTATATTTAATTACAACACAACGTATCACAACGCATTGTATAGTACTATGTGTCCCCAGTTATTTACAAACACTGGAGTGATCAATGTACTGCACATGGAGGATCGGTAAATATCAATGATACTTACCGATCCTCCACTCGGCCACGCACACAGCCTCTGTCATCCTGAAACTGACAGGAGGACAGCGGCTCCGCTCTCCTCCCCGTCTGCCGCTCTGGGCCCCGGGCCCCCCCAGTGCCCCGGGCCCCTTAGCGACCGCATCGGTCGCTATGGTGGTAGTTCCGCTATTGGTGACAACTAAGAGGAAAAAATAACATTTTAGAGATTTCTTCTACTATCCTGTTGCGTCTCCGGGACAGGAAGTAAAGTGAAATCTCCCCAGCAGGACATTAAAAATAAGCTTCCAACAGGATGAAGACCAGAGGCCGTAGGGGGAATGTCGCAGTGGTGCTGGGGGGATGACTCTGCATCATCTCCCTGCCCAACTCTTGCTCTGGCTTTGGGCAGTGACATCACTGGTTGCGAGGAACTGAGCGGTACGCTGGCCAGAGCATCCCACCCTGGAGCAGTGACGTCACTGGTTGCCAGGAGCTGAGCGGGACGCTGGCCAGAGCACCAGCCAGAGTGCCCCATGTTGCTAAGAGCTGGGCGGAGAAATGTGTATGGCCCTTACACATCTCCTCACCCAGCCCTTAGCAACCTGGGATGCTCTGGCTTGAAAGGGGGAGGCAAGCACACTGCAAACATGGCAGCCCTGCCTGCTGCCCCCCCACGTGACCCAACATGCCTCATTATGGGGACAGCCATGTTGTAGACTGCCACAGCCAGGACGGAGCCCGACATTACTGTCGAGATCCACCCAGCTGCGTGATTGACAGCTGGCTCTGCCAATCTAGAGGCAGAGCCAGCCGTACCCGCCCCCTCCCCGTTCTTTCCGCCAGTCAGCGCTGGAGGATCGGAGCAGGGAGGGGGGAATCCCTGCATGGAGCCGTGAGTGACAGTCACAGCTCCCTGCAGGGAGATGATCGAGAAGTGAGCGAGCGCCGGTTCCCGATCTATTGAGCCGACATGTGACAGTTTCATTGTCACACGTCGGCTCGACTATGAGGAGGAGTGATTTTCGCTCACCTCATAGTTCTCCTTTAACTTCTTATTACACCTTTGTTTACCCTCATCAGTTCAAATTAACTGCTTCTTCCTCTTCTTCCTCTAACTAGAATATTCCTATCGATTTTTTCTTTCTTTATTCTTTTTTTTATCTAGTCATTAATATTTAAGCTTTATTTCTTTATTCATTATTAACCCTTTGTTTACCCCCATCAGCTCTAATTAACTCCTTCTTCCCCTTTTTCCTTTAACAATAATATTCCTAAAGGGCCCTAAGGGGTTATTAAACCCTCTGTTTTTTTTTTTTGCATATATCTACTTCTACCAAGCAGTAGATGCAAAACCTTAAAAAAAACAAAAAACATTTGAAACAGGTTTAAACTTACCCCGCCTTCGCCGCGCGCTCCCGTCCGAAAACCTGAAAAATCGGGCGGCCGCAAAGCATTCTGGGTGCCGGCGCATGTGCAGATCAGATTTTCGGCCGGGAGACGAGGAGAGACGCAAGGTAAGTCTATGGACAGCGTGCACCCGCATGCAGACACCGTGGGACAGGAAGTGCCAGCAAGCACAGAGGAGTCAGCGCTGGATCAGTGAGCCGCAGCAGCGCTGGAGCGAAGGCTGAAAAGGACAGGAAAGAAGGAGAAGATCGGATTAAGAGACATCATTTAGGGTAAGTGCTAACAGTAACATTGGGGTGGAGGGAACTTAGACTTTAATGTCACTTTAACCACCTGCTGTCCGGCCGTCTTAATTAAATGGCCGGACAGCGACTTTAGACGTCCCATCCCGTCCCGCTCGTGCCCGCCGCTGGGGTGCAGGCACGAGCGGGATATCGCCTTTGAATGTAAACAGCCAGCGATGGCTGTTTACATACAAGCGTTCAGGCGTCTGTAGAGACACCCGATCGCTTGTAATATGCGTGCGGGTGTGCGCCCCCCTCCACCGCAGCCGCCGATCCCGAGCTCCACTGTGCCCGGTGTGAGCCCGGGACGGGCACAGCAGCTCTGCGGCCGGAGATCGAACGGAGCTCAGTACACGAGCTCCGTTTGGTCTCCTCCTCCATCGGAATGCAGGCTGTGATGTGTATTACATCACTGCCTGCATTCCTCTGTCACTCTCCGGTACAGAAACCTGAGAGAAGCTGGTGAAGCAGGTCTCTGCTTCATCAGCTTCTCTGAGGCTCAATTTTGAGTATGGTAGTTTTTTGTGATGTAGCAGGTGCGCACAATTTTAAAGCTTGACATGTTTGGTGTCTATTTACCCAACGTGACCCCGTCTTTTATATTTTATCAAAAAATTGGCTAATAATAAATGTTTTATAACATAACATAGGGAGAACAGGTTTTTTTTCAAAAGTTTCGATACTTTTTTCATTATATAGTAAAAAAAAACCCCGTAGTGGTGATTAAATACCACCAAAAGAAAGCTCTATCTGTCCCCAAAAAATGGTATAAAATTCATTTCAGTACAGCGTTGCATGACGGAATAAATGTCAATCAAAGTACCGCAGCGCTGAATACTGAAAAATGGCCTGGACAGGAAGGGGGGTATAAACACCCCGGTCAGCAAGGGGTTAAAGGAGAACTATGAGGGGGGTGCTTTTCACTCACCTCATAGTTCTAGCGGACCTGTGAAAATGAGACTGCCACAGGTCGGCTCAGTAGATCGGGAAGTGAGCGAACACATAACGGCGTTCGCTCACTTCTCGATCCTGTCACAGCTCTCCGCCCTATGACAGGGGAGGGGCTTGATTCCCCCCTCCCCGCTCCGATCCTCCAGCGCTGACTGGCAGAACGGACGGGGGAGGGGGCGGGTACAGCTGGCTCTGCCTCTAGATAGGCAGAGCCTGCTGTCACTCACGCAGCTGGGCGGATCCAGACATAATTGTCGGGATCCGCTTCCGTGATATTAAAGTCAAAAGATTTTTAAGCTATATCAATGGATGCCGCTCCTCAATGTTTCAAAGTTTTACTTTCCTGCAGAATCAGCTGGTGCCCTGAGCACTGATATCCTGTTTTAGGGTGGCTCCTTTCCCTTGCAGGCTCCAAGGGAGACACCCATGTGTGTGTTAGTAAGCTGTGTGTGTCCCACCACAAACACTCCCCTCCCCCTGCTCCCTGATCCCCACTTCTCTTTCCTCCCTCCCCTGTCCTCCCTTCTCCAAGTTAGTAGATGGACAGCTGCTGGAAACGGATGTGTCCCTTGTGATCTTGTACTGGACAGGAAGTCCAGGGAAGCTGAGCTGAGAGAGTTGGAGCTGTTTGGAAACATGATGGCTGTAAGTGTTTGGGCAAAAATATAAAGAAATACTTTGCTGGGCGATGTCTATTTGTTTGATCCGGATTTATTATTGAAAAAAAAGGTGGAGAATTTAATACTGCTTTAAATGGGACAAATAATGTCATGAAATGTATTCTTTTCTGCAACAGTAACAATATTTATTTTAAAGCTGACACTGATCAAAGTAGAAAAAAAAGTGCAATTTTTGTTTGAATTAATTAAAAGTAAAAACAAACTTAGAGAATTAATTAAAAATAACTTTTATTGTCGCGAGTCACAGAAGGAAAGCCCTAATTGTTCTAAAAACAAGATATTTGTATTCATTCAGGGGTGGCCAAATTAGTATGGAATTCAGGGGTCAGTCTGTCCAACCCCGGAACCAGCAGAATTGTTTTATTTAGGAGCTAGCTATGCCATTAAGATCTTCTCAGCATGTGATATACTTTTGATAATGTCACTTAGCATTGCTGCTGTTCTACGGTGAATTTTCCCCTTTTCTTGTCAATAATTCAATAAATACGGTATGATTGCTATCGGCTTATCGTCACAGCCAGGCAACAAGCATTTCCAGGAGACAAGTGAAAAGAAACATATGTATTACAGATATAAAATCCAGGGACATCTGAGGCACAACTACACTGGATTAGGGTTTAGAAGACGGTGATACATTGTAATCCCATCATACTGAATGTACTGAGCCGGATACAAATAATTACCAGTGAAAGAATATCTGCACACAGCTGCCCCTCCCTGATGTCTTCCTGATGTCTCCCTGATGTCTGATATATAGATCTGTACGATATATTACTAGAGGTATAGATCTGTTATGATCTGTGATATATGAATGCAGGGTGACTGGTTTTGTCTCCGCCCCTCCTGTAATAAAGACCGCTCACTGCTACTCTCCCTCCTTGTGCAGGGTGACTGGTTTTGTCTCCGCCCCCTCCTGTAATAAAGACCGCTCACTGCTACTCTCTCCTTGTGCAGGGTGACTGGTCTTATCGCTGCCCCCTCCTGTAATAAAGACCAGTTATTGCTGATCTCTCTCCTTGTGCAGCGTGACTGGTCTCCGCCCCCTCCTGTAATAAAGACATCGTTCGCGGATAGTCAAACGCAGAGGACACCAAATCCCCAAGACATGAGATACTGCTACTCTCTCTCCTTGTGCAGGGTATCAGCAGCCTTGCACCGCTCCAGGGCCTCCCGGACAGCTAAAACCGCTGTGAAGGTGCTCCTACCCTGGACCGAACAGTGCTGCTATCTCTCCTTGTGCAGGGTGACTGCTCTTATCTCCGCCCCCCTCCTGTAATAAAGACCAGTTACTGCTGATCTCTCTCATTGTGCAAGGTGACTGGTCCTGTGTCCGTCCCCTCCTGTAATAAAGACCGCTCACTGCTCCTCTCCCTCCTTGTGCAGGGTGACTGGTCTTATCTCCGCCCCCCTCCTGTAATATAGACCTGTTACTGCTGATCTCTCTCCTTGTGCAGGGTGACTGGTCTCGTCTCCGCCCTCCTGTAATAAAGAGCACTCACTGCTACTCTCTCTCCTTCTGCAGGGTAACTGATCTTGTCTCTGCCTCTCCTGTAATAAAGACCGCTCACTGCTGCTCTCTATCCTTGTGCAGGGTGACTGGTCTTGTCTTAGCCTTCTCCTGTAGTTTCCCATAGTGGGTGGGTCCTACTGGGCCCCTCCCACAGCTCTGCTCTCTGCACAGGCAATGTGCAGCACACTGTCGCAATGTCGCTGCTGTTTTTCGAAGGTAACATTCAGGCATTTGGCGCACACAAAGTGGATTTATATCCTTTGTGGCATGTGAGGATTATATTTGAATGAACTTTTTCGTTCCTAGAGCTCAGCAATAAGGCGCTGCGTTCTTTCCACAGCTTTTACAAATAAGCTTGACATTGTCCTCCCAAACGCAACGCCAACTGGAACATTTTAATATTCTTTCCAAACTCTCACATAATGAGCGGCGAACGTTCTCCCGTCTCCCATTCATAGGCAGCTCCCTCGGAATGATGACATGTCTGAGATCTACCCAAATGTTTCCCTTCTAACCATTTCTCTTGGTGTCTTCTGCGGAACATGAAGGGAAACTCAGACGTGAGCTGTGGAGAACTCTGCAATCTTATCTCATGTCTTGGGGATTTGGTGTCCTCTGCGTTTGATTATCCGCGAATTATGTCTCACTGTTATTCTTCCCTGTCTGTATAAACAGGAGGGACATTCTAAAAAATAGATACATCACCGGATTCAACATATTCATCATTTTATACGGCTCGGAGAAGTCTGTGACACACCAGCACAATCACCGCTTCTCGTAATAGACAGTGAATAATGAGGACGGAGAATTCAATGTGTCGTTATTCTCCCCAACGCTCTAGAAAAAGGGGAACCGTGTTATGTAGACACAAGTGGTCGATGTGTTCCGATTCAGAGCTGGGAGATGGGCGCTGTTAGTTTTTAGCTCAATGCTCCCTGTGCAAGGTTGCCCTATGCTGGGGAACCCTCCTCATATTTAGCCTTCCTTGTAACCCCAACACTAACCTTCCTTGTAACCCCAACACTAACCTTCCTTGTAACCCCTACACTAACCTTCCTTGTAACCCCAACACTAACCTTCCTTGTAACCCCAACACTAACCTGCCTTGTAACCCCAACACTAACCTTCCTTGTAACCCCAACACTAACCTTCCTTGTTACCCCAACACTAACCTTCCTTGTAACCCCTACACTAACCTTTCCTGTAACCCCAACAATAACCTTCCTTGTAACCCCAACACTAACCTGCTTTGTAGCCCCAACACTAACCTTCCTCCTTACACCAACACTTACCTTCCTCCTTACACCAACACTAACCTTCCTTGTTACCCCAACACTAACCTTCCTTGTTACCCCAACACTATCCTTCCTTGTTATCACAACCCTAACCTTCCTTGTAACCCCAACACTAACCTTCCTCCTTACACCAACACAAACCTTCCTTGTTAACCCAACACTAACCTTCCTTGTTACCCAAACACTAACCTTCCCTGTAACCCCAACACTAACCTTCCTTATAACCCCAACACTAACCTTCCTTGTAACCCCAACACTAACCTGCCTTGTTACCCCAACACTAACCTTCCTCAAGGATCCTATTAGTGATCAGCCCTAAGTATTAGAGGGATTCTTGTGTTGGACATGACCCAATTTGCAATCTCAGTTTCCTGTAATCTTCCGTCCTGTTACCTGCTGTCTGTGCTGCCTCACATTACATCCCTCATAACCTGGGCCATGTCCTGGATTCTGGAACTAAGGTTATGTAAAACAGGGGCCCTCATTAATATGAGTGACAGGAGCCCGTGTGAGCATCCCCTGCTTCTATTGTGAAAATAATTTTTCGGATTGGAGTGGAGATAGATAGATCATGTGCATATGTCCTATCTATCTATCTATCTATCTATCTATCTATCTATCTATCTATCTATCTATCTATCTATCTATCTATCTATCTATCTATCTATCCATCCATCCATCCATCCATCCATCCATCCATCCATCCATCTATCATATTTTACGTTCTGTATTTTTGTCACACGCATAGAATTTATTATCCACCGAATTGACCCTAGGGAGGTGAACTCTGGTTGCTCTGGGTTAGAGGCCTCAGCAGACCACTCTCGCTCTGGTTGCACTGGGTTAGAGCCCTTGACATATTGTTCTCCCTCTGGTTGCTCCTGGTTAGAGTCCCGGCACATCGCTCTCCCTGTGATCGCTCCTGGTTAGAGTCCCGGCACATCGCTCTCCCTGTGATCGCTCCTGGTTAGAGCCCTGGCACATCTCTCTCCATGTGATCGCTTTTGGTTAGAGCCCCGGCACATCGCTCTCCCTGTGATCGCTCCTGGTTAGAGCACCGGCACATCGCTCTTCTTGTGATCGCTCCTGGTTAGAGCCCCGGCACATCGCTCTGTCCTCTGATCGCTCCTGGTTAGAGCCCCGGCACATCGCTCTTCTTGTGATCGCTCCTGGTTAGAGCACCGGCACATAGCTCTCCCTCTGATCGCTCCTGGTTAGAGCCCCGGCACATCGCTCTCCCTCTGATCGCTCCTGGTTAGAGCCCCGGCACATCGCTCTCCCTCTGATCGCTCCTGGTTAGAGCCCCAGCACATCGCTCTCTTTCTGGTTGCTCTGGGTCGGGGGCCCTCAGCACATTGTTCTTCACATGAAGCAGCTTGGATGGATTGTGTGACGGGGATGGCAGCAGACTGGACTGTGGTTTCACAGCTCCACCGTGAGGCTTCGCAAGGCTCCTGTAATCCTATGACCTAAAGATATTTTCTCCGGACAATGCAGAGCGGTCAGCCAGCGATCGTCATTTCCTCCTCTCCTCATAGAACCGTCTGCGCTGCGTAGAATGAACATTAAAACCTGCAAAAAAAAGCGCATAGTTGTGCCCAACAAATGTTCACACTTCTTACACAAACTTCCGCGTAGGGAGTGAAATTCACCTTTTTATAAACAAATGGAATCTGAAACAGAACAAATGTATCTCGGGGATCGTCTCTTTTGTCTCACCTAGGGGACACCTCACCGCGCGGTAATCATGCACGATTCCGCTCGGATTGCCGCATGGTCAGGAGTCGCCAAGGTGTGAACCGATCGTGCTGTGGGTGCCATTATTTTCTAATGGCACCCCAGTTGCGCTGGGCGGATCGCGCAGTTTCCTCTCTCCGCTGCCCCATGGCCGGGTTCCTCATTTGTACGAAGCAGGGCTAAATGTAGAAAAAAAAACTACCCGCCCGACAGCTGTGCAGCTGGCCGGGCCTCGGTGGCCTTGTGGGAAATCCGGCCCTGTGCACATGTGCTGACATGGAGCATGCTGACAAAAGCAGGTAGCACAGTGTTGGCCGCACTGCTTCCTTCACTGTCCATCACAGACAGTGGGTAGGGAGGTGATGAAGCGGTATTGTTTATCTGTTACGTAGAAATGTCAAATCACCGGGCTGGCTGTGCCACTGTATGTGTCAGGGCTGTGTTATTCTCAGGACTGTATGGGCAGAAATACAAATCTGTGGGCAGTTCAAACAGCTCCCTTATGTATAATTTCTCTGTGTATTTAGCTGTTTGTCAGGAATTCAGGTTTCAGGGCTCGTTCACACCATAGCATCCCAAAATCATGGGATCTGTGCATTTATTGCACAGTGCATGCTCGGTTCGTCATGTTGCCATTCATTATGATTAGGGATGCACCGATACCGATACTAGTATCTGTGCCGATACCTAGTATTTGGACGAATACTCGCCCAAATGCTCCAATGCCTAGCCCGATACCCGAACTTCTGGTATCAGGAAGCCAGACAGCAAGTCATTACCTGTCTCCCAGCTTCCTGATTGGCCAGAAAGCCGACTCCATGCTTCCTCATCACCTGGTGATGAGGGAGCATGGAGACGGGCTCCCACCTAATCAGGAAGCCGGGTGGGGAGTCATTACACGCCGCCCGGCTTCCTTACTGGGACTTCCGGTATTGGTATTCGGTATCGGTGAACACTGAAAAGAAATTTGAATGGTACCCCAATGCACCTCCCATGTGTTGCATTGTGGCGAAAAAAAGTAGTGCATGGATTACTTTTTTTTCCCACCGCACTCCTTGTTATTGCAGCACAGCGCCTTGTGCTGCAATGCATGCCGGCCGGGAGGTGCGTTGGGGTGCCATTTAAGTAAATGGCAATGCAGCGCACCAGGGAACCTAGCTTGCATTGCCATGTGCTGTGTGATAACGTGAGCTGAACGCACGGATCCTGTGCATTTAGCGCAATGCTATGGTGTGAATGAGCCCTAAGGCCCGGTTCACACCTGGGCGTTTTGTAGCGCGTTCGTACCCTCTGCAAAACGCTCAAACACCGAAATCCCATTGTTTCCTATGGGTATGGTTCACACCAGGGCGTATTTCAGGCCATATGAACGCTCTACAAAACGGCCAACGCCAAAGAAGTACTGGAGCTTCTTTGGGGTGTATTTGCCGCGCGTATCCATTGGGATACAGCCAGGTAGCCCTCAGAAACGCGCGTTTGTCGCACGTTTTTTTAACCGCAAATCGAATTTTACCGCAAATTTTTAAGCGACAAACGTGCATATTCGATACGCCTAGGTGTGAACCCAGCCTAACTGAACATAGTTTTATTCTTTTATATTGTTACTTTGTGTTCTGTAAACCACATGACTTTTTTTTCGTTCAATGTGTAACTTTTAAAATGATAGGGAAGGTAACAGGTTCACTTTATAGTAAGTTCTTCCCATCTCTGCGCTGCCCCTATGAGCTGGTGAAGCCCCGCCAACCACTACCCCATCATCTAAATCCTAGTCGGCATTCAAGGCCTGCTGCTCCATCTTCAATTGGCAATAGCTACCGTTGTTCCAGAACCAACTCAATTATACTTGTTGATAAATCTTACCGTGTCTATTGGCACTCAGGATAATTTTGTTTTAACCATGTTGGAAGACACTTGCCCACGTGCTCGTCTCTCTGGTACCCCTAGAGAATTCAAGGCCCTTATTGGCCAAAAATCCTCTCCTGGTGTTAACCGTCATATTGGTCTGAGCAGCCTGAGCAACAACTTGGTCTAAGAGGGGGATTTTCCTTCACTTGCTGTTGTGTGTTCAGAACAGGAAGTGAAGAGAAATCTGTCCAATGGGGCACAGGCACAGCAAAACCTCACAGGGATTCTAACCCTTCTCTACCCTATTAAAATAATTTTGGCTGTATCCTTCAAGTTGTTCTACTGTCTGTTAGCATTGCTGCCAATGATACCAGTGATGGGAGTTATTATTGCAGAATGATGGGAGTTATTATTGCAGAATGATGGGAGTTATTATTGCAGCCACAACTTCAATGGTTGGTGGTTTATTATCGATGCCACGGACACCATTAAAAAAGAAGGTGGGTGGGTTTATTTTTGCTTCTACTGATACCAGTGATGGGGGTTCATTATTTCTGCCTCTGCTCTGTGCAGAACACCACCTCCCAGGATTGTCTATGGACTGTGGCACTGCATGGAGTCAGTACGTAGGTGGATGGAGGGGCCTCTGAGGATGGAGCTTCCTGGAATCAGGTTATCCCTGTTGTTTGCATAATTTTCTGTTTTTGTTTAAGATACATGTGACCATCATCTGATATTTTTTAATTGGAAATTGTAAAAAAAGAAAAGCCCTCAACTCCACTGGTAGATACAAGCAGCGCCCTTGAACCCTTTTAATCTTGAAGCCCCTATTCTACAAGATCGCTATCAAAGCAAATTATATTTCCCATTCACTGCAATACTTACCTTTAACATGGAGATTGCCCCCATGCAGTACTATTTTCTACCACTAGATGTCCTCAGTCTTCTAGGATAATTGACACCCAGCATAATTTAGCCTGGACATCCTCTACAGGGCGTCATGGGCCCATGGTCTCCACATGCCCTACATTCTCAGTGTGGGGCCCCCATTTACACTTGTGTAGCACGTGAACATATGCAAATTCCTGCCATTTTGGCCGCATTTTTAAAAAGCACATGTTTCATCTTCAATGCCATTCATTGTCAATGGCACTCCAACCAAGACATGTGCAAAAAAGTGCATTTAAAACAACGTGCTGAGCTCAAAGCCGGTGAAGGTTCATGAGCTCCTTTGCCATGTTTGTCATGAGTAGGGCAGCCTATTAAAATGAACCTTTACGCTGTATGCCTGAAGACCTGTATATACATCTGTGTGCATGAGCCCTGACAATGACACTGTCCAGTTCAGCCACCAGTCAACCAATGACGCAGTGTGGCTCAGCCACCAGTCAACCAATGACACTGTTCGGCTCAGCCACCAGTCAACCAATGACTCTATGCAGCTCAGCCACCAGTCAACCAATGACACTGTCCAGCTTAGCCACCAGTCAACCAATAACACTGTGCAGCTCAGCCACCAGTCAACCAACAACTCTGTGCAGCTCAGCCACTAATCAACCAACCAATGATGCTGTTTGGCTCAGCCACCAGTCAACCAATGACCATGCAGCTCAGCCACCAGTCAACCAATGACACTGTCCAGCTCAGCCACCAGTCAACCAATAACACTGTGCAGCTCAGCCACTAGTCAACCAACCAACACACTGGACGGTGTGGCTATGTCACCGGTCAACCAATGACTTTGTGCGGCTCAGCCACCAGTCAACCAATAAAGCTGTGTGGCTCAGCCACCGGTCAACCAATGACACTATCTAGCTTAGTCACCAGCCAACCAATGCAACCAATGACTCTATGAGGCTTAACTCCCAGTTAACTAATGACACTATCCAGGCCGCACGGCTTCATTGTTAGCTAGGACACAGGCGGAGGTCAGGCGGGCAAACCGGCCCAATCCTCTGCCTGTTTGGCAAATTGTGAACATCTTGAGTTTGGGCTGAACTCGTGGTTGACCCGAACCCAAATGTCATTCCTAATTGAAATAATAATATGTTATTATCATACTCTGTTATTGTTTGACATTCAGCCATGTCATTGCCTGTTTGTTGCTTGGTTACACTATTAAAAAAAACATACAAACATGAAATTGGCATTTGCGTCGTCTTGTTTTATCAGCCGATTACTCGCCATCATTGCTTTTCTGGTTTAACTGTAATTATTAGCTCTTCTATTATCTTCTTTATTACCATGAGTGCTGCATTATTGATTATGTTACAAAAGATACAAGGCAGGAATTCAATATTTCATGTCCTGTAGTGATCCTCCGACGTGTAATGCTTTAAGTACAGAGAGCATTCAACGGATATGACCGAGGAAGGTTCATCGGAGTGCAAACATTTTATCCGTCCTTTACGACCATCAGCCATACACTTATACACTACACTATAAACAACCTCAAAGATAATAAATAACCCAGAAGCCACAATTTACATCATTCTAGGTTATTGAAGCTGAACTCCGTCCTTCCCTTCAACCTTGTACCGACTCCTCTCCTGGACTGAAATGGCCTCCTCTGATTTGAGCTTCTCACAATGTGCATTAGAAGCTGCAGCAAGTCAGATAGAGCCCGCCTAATTTCCTGGATGGAGGACCTCCCCATCCTGAATGTCCTTGGTTCTCTGCTCTTTCAATCATGGAGGCTCAGCATCACATTTGGACGTTACCTCGGATTGAAAATACTAAGGATGCACCGATACCGGTTTTTCGGTATCGAGTACGAGTACCGATATTTTGCTTTCGGTACTACCTGATACCAAGTACTGATACTGTTGCTCCTGCTGGCATAGAGCCAGCTGCCCGAGCAATCAGGAAGCTGGGTGGCAAGTAATGACATGCCACCCGGCTTCCTGATTGCCCCGAGAAGTCGGCTCCATGTTGTTTGGCCGGCTTGTTTGTGATTGGCCAGGAAACCGGCTTCCCAGCCAATCAAGAAGCCGAGCGGGCAGTCATGACCCACCTACCTCCATTGTAATTGGCTGGAAAGCTGGCTTCACTGCCAACCAGCATCAAGCCACCTGTTCAGCCGGCTCGATGCTGATTTGCAAGGAGCCGGCTGTTTGGCCAGTTTGATGCTGATCAGCGTGGAAGCTGGCTTCCCGGCCAAACAGCAGTGAACCTGGCTTCCTGGCCAATCAGGAAGCAAGGAGGCGGGTCATTACTTGCCACCAGCGTCCTGATTCCACGGGAAGCTGGCTCTATGTTCCCCTACGGCACTGCCGGTAAGAGGAAATCTTCCTCTGACCGGAAGTTCTGGTATCGGGGAAGGTATCAGAGCATTTGGGTGAGTACGAGTACCCACCCTAATACTCGGTATAGGCACCGAGACTAGTATCGGTATTGGTGCATCCCTAGTAAATGCATCCTGTCTAGGAACACCCACTTCCACAGATTGACACCCACCCATTAAGGAATTTTGATATATGCATAACTCCTCCCAAGAGCCAACCCACTGCTTCCATCTAGGCTGAGGGCTCTTCAGAGGAGTACTAATGAAGGGTGCTGTGATGTTTTCAGGAAGCTATGTACAGCACCCTGCCAGCAACTCCTTCCAGGAACACCTGAACTTTCCCGGTGGACAGAACATGATATGGGAATTATGGCTTGGAGATCTCACTTTTGGAGTATTCAAAACATATCAGGAACCAGGGCCCACCAGGCTCCTCTTATAAATAAAATGTCACTGTTATGTAAACTGTTACGAAAATGTGCCGAAACTAACGAAAATATGTATTTCGTCCGAATCCGAATCCGAATTGAGTTCAGTTACGAATTACGAAATACGAAATAACGGATATTCCGAAACGAAACGAAACAGAACAAATTTTTTGATGGCGCACAAGTCTAATGTAAACAGACTTTTTTGGGTGAATACATAACTGGTGTTGGTTTAATATGTGCCAGGTGTTCCGCAGTGAAGGGCCTGTCGATATTCTTTGATGGGCTTCATCCCGGGTGAGCACATTAAACAGAAGAAGGGAGAGAGAGATGACATACATTAAATGTCATGTACAATGTTTTCCATTACCTCATGGTAAATTCATCTCTTCCAAACCTGCTTTGCTAATGAAGCTCTCTCGGAGAGATCTATTTTCCCCACAATTAGGACTGACATTAGTAAAGCAGATATGGCAAATAAAATTACACATCATAAAACTGTCTCGGTGAACTTCCCGAGCTGATCGCTTTAGCTCCACTCAATAAAACGTCTGGAGTTCCCGAACCCCTGAATGATGGACGGGTTCATTATTTTGACTCCATTTCACTCTGTACATAAAAACTCAAAACATAAATCACATCAAACATACATGTCCACGGGCATCTCATGAATATTTACAGTTAAAGGGCGACTGTGGGAAGCACTCAGGGCGAGTGCTGTTCTTTAATTGAAATATAGACGAGAAGAAATGGAGATTGAACAAAGCTTGAGATGGGGGCAGTGGTGTATTTTGCTTTTGTGCTGACCTAGGCAAGACTCAACTCGGGCACCCCCCTCAATTTCAGGGGGTTTCAGGAGGACTGTGCAGAGTACCTGCATGAGCTACATGAGCTGCTCCTTTTACCTGCAGCCCGAAGTGCCATCAGTACCAACAGGATAGATTGCAGCCCCCAGCCTGCTTCTGGGACATCCCACCATCAGATCACTTGCTATGGCCAGCTCCAAGCCACCCACTGCTTCTCCTCCTCTTGTACAAAGCAAGCCAAACCGCATCTCAATGGGCCCACCCCTCCACTGGGCAGCTCTCTAATTAGGAGCAGCCGCCTAGTTTGCCTCATTAGGAAGCCGCCGCTGCCTGATTCTTTGCCGCCCAGCCTCGGCCCACGCGGCAAGTGCCCAGTGTAGTCCGGCCCTGTCCGCCTCATTGGTTTGGGGCGGCGTTTCCTGCCGCCCCCCTGGAAAGGGACGCCCTAGGCAAATGCTTAGTTTGCCTTGCGGTAGATACACCCCTGGATGGGGGAGAATCGTTCTGAAGAAGCTGGTACGTTCCTTTAAGGCACAGAGAACCAAACAATGGTGGCTTTACATGACTTAACCCTAAACCTTCTTCACACGCAGACCATAAGAATGAATGGTTAATCCACCCAACAGAAATATTTTAGTTATAGTTTGAGCCTGGTGGATTGAGTCAAGCTCTCACTTCCTATATGTCTTGGATACTCCAACTATCCTTCATCCACCTGTGAAGTCTGGGTGATCAGAGATGATTGGAATCCCTCATAATGGGCACAGTAGATGTACAGACCTGAGAACTCAGCATAGGGTTGGTGCAAGCCCCTCATAATGGGCACAGCAGGTGTACAGACCTGAGAACTGTGCCCATATTGAGAAACCCCTCAGTATGGGCGCAGAAGGTGTGCAGACCCAGAAATTCATCACAAGGGTGGTGGGAACCCCCTCATAATGAGCACAACAGGTGTAAAGACCCGGGAATTTGCCACAGAGATGGCAGGAGGCCCTAATAATGCAACCAGCAGGTTTACAGACCCAAGGACTCAGTGCAGGGAAAGTGGGAGCCCCTCATGAAGGGCAGAACAGGCGTTTAGACCCAGAAACTCAGTGCAGGGATGGTGGGAGCCCCTCATAATGGGCACAGTAGGTGTACAGTCCTTGGAGCTCAGCATAGGGAGGTTAGGAGCCCCTCGTAATGGACACAGCAGAACCCAGAAAAGGGAGGTGGTAGCCCCTTATTATGAGCAGCTATTAATATTCAACTGGGATTGAATATTGTTAAATATGCTCCATAGCTTATACAATCTGTTTCTTCTGTTCCACTGAGTGCCAGGAAGATGCCCCAACATGTAGATCCACACAGGTAGCACAGCCACCTTAATCCAATCACCATGGAAAGGCAGCTGTTGATTACGCAAAGGATAGAGGTGTGAAAGATGTGGAACCATCCTTTTCTAGACAGTCAAGATATGCCTTCACACGTTCCATGGTGATTGGATAAAGGTGACTGTGATACCTGTGTGGATATAAATGTTGGGGTATCTTCCTGACACTCATCAGAACTGAAGAAGTGGCTCGGAGAAGCTACAACATGTCTTCAAGGGTACAGAACAAGTCCAGCTGAATGTGACCAACTACTACTAGCTATCCCATGACCTGGATAAATGAAAGCCTTCACAGACATGTCAAAGCAGATATTGATGGTCCAAGAACAGGATGAGATGTGTGAAAGGTGTGGAACTGCCCTGTTCTAGTCACATTATTCAAACCTTTGGTGTCCTAGGTCAATCATGATCTACCTGGACACATTCCATGGCTATTCGATTGAGGTGGCTGTGCTACCTGTGTGGATAAAAATACTGAAGTATGTTCCAGACACTCATTAGAACTGAAGAAGTGGCTTGGAGAAGCTACAAAACAGCTTCAATATTACAAAACAAATCCACTTGAATGTCACCGAATACTACTAGCTACACCATGAACTGGATCAATGAGAACCTTCACAGACAAGGTAAATATTTCAAGTTATTCTTTAGGTGGACTTACTTAAAGTCCACCTAAAACTGCATGTCCATCTAAGAATACCCTGTCTACAGGGTGACAACTCTACTGTGGTTTCGCTACATAAAATGTATAATTTGTCATACATAGCAATTGTTTTAGCACATTTAAAGACCTACCTCCATTCTTCTTTAGCTTATTTGTTTGAGTGTTCAGGGTGTGGTGCAGAGGCATAACTAGAAATCAGAGGGCCCCATAGCAACATTTTGTATGGGGCCCTGTGATTTCTAGTTACGCCCCTTGCAGAGCCCACCTGAGATCCCAAACAGCCCACCCAAAAGTGACCCTGCAGAGCCCGCCATAGACTCTCTATGGTAGCTCAGCAGGGTCTCAGGTGGGCTGGTCACACCCCTGCACACCTCTTACCTGTCAGCCCCGATCCGCTGTCAGCCTCCTCCACCGCCGAGCCCCGCCTCCTCCTCTATGGTCGCTGGTTGGCCCCACCTCCTCCTCCATCACCGGGCCCCGCCTCCTCTTCCGCTGCAGACACTGGGCCCCGCCTCCTCCACTGCTGCAGACGCCAGGCCCAGCCTCCTCCTCTGCAGCAGCTGGCTGTCACTAACTGACAGGTTGTCATTGATCTGAGCAGCGGCACGTTCCTCCTCAGAGCCGCCAGTGAGAGCCAGCAGTCTGCAATGCCATAGCGACCCAGGCGGCCCTCACAGCATCAGGGGAACCCCTTTGTTTCTCATCCTTGCCGAGCTCCCCTGTGCCCTGAGCTCGGAGTGGCCGCCTGGGTCGCTATGGCAATAGTTCCACCACTGCTGTGGTGCATGCTTTCTAGGTCTGTGGCTCTTACTTGGTGTATTCACTGTAGAATGAACAGTGTTGTTACACTGTTAAAGGAAGTGGATAAATAACACATATACTGGCAGGTAACATAGTAACATAGTATTTGAGGTTGAATAAAGACATAAGTCCATCAAGTCCAACCTGTTGTGTGCATGTATATGGTTCTACTGATGTGTGCGTATGTATAGGTCCCTGTGTGATCACATTTTTAATAGTTCCTGTACCCCTTTATATTACGGTCCATAAGGAAATCATCCAAAAGCTTCTTGAACGATTCCACACTCTTAAGATGCCCATACACCTTACTATTATCTGCAGATTTTCTGTGGTCAGATGGAAAAAGTGCAACAGATTGGCCCAGTGGGAGATTACTCCATCCACACAGTTAAGTGCAGATGGAGGAATCTGTTGCACCTTTTCCATCTGACCAAAGAAAATCTGCAGATAATTGTAAGGTGTATGGCAGCTTTAGCTGAGATCACTGCCTATGGCAACAAGTTCCAGACACTAACCGCTCTAACTGAGAAGAACCCCCTTCTCCCCTTGTGCTGACATTTTTTTCCCACCAGTTTTAGGTGGTGGCCTCTAGTCTTTGTTATGGAGTTAATCGTAAAGAGTTTGTTGCTAATGTTGCTATTGCCGTTAAACATCTTGTACATGAGAATCATATCCCCCTTAATCTCCTACTTCCAACGAGAACATATTTAAATGTAGTAGCCTCTTCTCATTGCTCTGGTCCTCAATCCCCTTATTGAGCTTGGTTGCCCTTCTCTAGTTTATTAGGTAATAGGGAACTGCTGTGTTAATGCTGGTAACAGACTCCATTATGGATGTCATTTTTTATTGTGCCCACTTTATTAAATGGTCCACTTTTTGATGCACTGAACTGACCTGTTGCTGGGGTTATTGATACATGTATATACACTGAGTGGCCAGTTTATTATGACCACCTGATGTTTGTAGGCAAATTAGCTATAATTTTGCGCTGAAGATAGAGGGCCAGACCATTATAAATAGGGAAGCAGGTTGTTTACCACGACAGTAGAAGTGATTTGTTTCTGAAGATACGGGGAAACAACGCGATGTAACAGCCTTTGAGCGGGGGATGATTGTTGGCGCTCGGAGCCATGGGGCGAGTATCAGCAAAACAGCAGAATTCGTTAAATGTTCAAGAGCAGCTGTTGTTAAAGTGTTTAAAGACCGGACTGTCAGCCAAAAATCTGGGTCTGAACGTGCGAATTGTGGCCGTCAGCGACTAGTCAATGTTAGGGCAGAACGGAGAGTGGCAAGACTGGTACAAGACAACAGAAGGGCAACAGTGCAGCGTCAGATTCCTCGCATCACCTTTCATCATCTCGTGGAGTCATCTCGTGGCCCAAAGAAGTACTGATGGGGTGGTCATAATAATCTGGTCACTCAGTGTATATTATATGCTTCATGGGGTTCTTGCAAACCCCAGGGATAAGAGGTCAGACTGTCAGTGTGCGGTGAAGGTCAGGAGCCAATGTGCCAATCCATGCCCCAAATCCATCCTGTAATCTTGTATTCCGTACCTGACCGCTGCTATTCTGGCCGTGTTAAAAGCAAGTAATTGTAAAGGGTGAAAATGCATTGACGATGTAAGTGTCAGCTCCCCCGGGAGGACGGCGCTTGCAGAGGATTATGGGTGCAATGCAGACAGCAGAGGCATGCAATTCTTAGGTACACAAAGCTTCATGCGTCTTTCCCTAACAGAGTCAGTTTGAGAAGACGGACAGCTTTGTTCTGAGTAACCTACAGTAACCAATCAGGCATTGTTCTCACCGCTCTCTGTAATGTGATTGGTTCCCATGGGTGACCGCACTCTCGTCTTTTGCTTTTGCTATACAAATCCAAATATAGCTCTTTTGTCAAATCCTTCAAGCAGACATTGCATTACAATTCTGGGTCCGCTTTGCTGACAGCCTCCCCAAATAAAAGAATGCTTGAAGCAGAGCTCCAGGCAGATGAAATACTTATATAAGAGCTGTGCATTTCTGTCCATCCAGTTCGGACATTTACACAGCTCTGCCCTGCAGCACAGTTTGATTTTAGTCTGCTGCAGCTTATCAACACCTACAGGTCTTGCCTCTCACCCAGCTTGTGATCGGACAGTGAAAGGAGAAGCGTCAGACTGATGAGTTCATGGATTGAGCCTCCATGATTGAAAGAAAGAACTGAAATCTAAAGAATGAAAGGGGTAGGTCAGTGACAGTCAGGCTGAAGAGGAAACGAGTTGGATGATGCTGGCCAGAGTTCAGCTGAAAGAGATGATTTCACTTACTTCCTGTTGTGTCTCCCAGACAGAAAGTAAAGGGAAATCTCCCCAATGGGACAGAGAAGAAAAAAAAAAAACTTACATTCCCCTATCTATTAAAAAAGGGTCCTGCCATGAAGGTCCTTCTTGTTATAGGGTGACAACAATGTGTCCCTGGAGGTCCTGCCATGAAGGTCTTTCTTGTTATAGGGTGACAACAATGTGTCCCTGGAGGTCCTGCCATGAAGGCCCTCCTTATTATAAGGTGACAACAATCTGTCCTTCAAGATCTGCCATGCAGGTCCTTATTGTTATACGGTGACAACAATCTGCCCATAGACATCCTGCCATGAAGGTCCTTCTTATCATAGGAGGCCAACATTCTGTTCCTGGAGATCTAGCCGTGAAGGTCCTTCTTGTTATAAGGTGACAGCATTCTGTCCCTAGAGATCCTGCATGAAAGTTCTTCTTGTTATACGGTGACAGCATTCTGTCCCTGGAGATCTAGCCATGAAGGTCCTTCTTGTTATAGGGTGACAACATTCTGTCCCTGGAGATCCTGACATGAAGGTCCTTCTTGTTATAGGGTGATGGCTTTCTGTGTCCCTGGAGATCCTGCCATGAAGGTCCTTCTTGTTATAGGGTGATGGCTTTCTGTCCCTGGAGATCCTGCCATGAAGGTCCTTCTTGTTATAGGATGACAACAGTCTGTCCCTAGAGATCCTGCCACCTAGGTCCTTCTTGTTATAGGGTGACAACAATCTGTCCATAGTCATCCTGCATGAAGGTCCTTCTTGTTATAGGAGGAACGCATTCTGTCCCTGGAGATCTAGCCGTGAAGGTCTTTCTTGTTATAAGGTGACAACATTTTGTCTCTGGAGATCTAGCCGTGAAGGTCTTTCTTGTTATAAGGTGACAACATATTGTCCCTGGAGATCCTGCTATGAAGGTCCTTCTTGTTATAGGGTGATGGCTTTCTATCTCTGGGGATCCTGTCATGACGGTCCTTCCTGTAATAGGATGACAACAGTCTGTCCCTGGAGACCCTGCCACGTAGGTCCTTCTTGTTATAGGGTGATGGTTTTCCGTCACCGGAGATCCTGCTATCAAGGTCCTTCTTGTTTTAGGGTGATAGCATTCTGTCCTTAGAGATCTTAGGGTGGGAGTGTTTAGGAATTTCTCCTCTACATTACAGACAGGAGTTCCCAGACCCCCAGAGTACTGCCGGAAGGGAATAAGGGGAATAAAGCAATGTCTGCATGAAAAGCTAACACCTCGAGCAAGAGAGCTGTATTCATTTGAAGGCTTCATTCTCACTTATGACTGGATTGTAGCTTTATGAGAGATAAAAGATGGCAGATCTATAGACACAGGCAGTAAAAAAGAAGACACGGGAGCAAATAGGCACGGAGCTGTGACAGTGTACTTCTCATGGCCTCCTTTTGAATTGTCAGCTATCCTGATGACCTTGAACTAACGGCTCATTATTTCCCAGAGGTCCTCACACCTGACACTGTGCTGAAAACTTTCCCATTACCACCCCTTTGTTGGTGACATACTTCATAGTGTGCTATACAGGCCAGGCCTGCTCACATCTTTTATGTTCTTCTCAATCGATGAATGAGTACTTGGCGTTAAGAAAATGAACCCTTGTCGCCTTTCTTTCTATAAGGCTGCCAGGAGCTGTCCGGGTGCCAGCCGGCTCTAGGTAAAGTCCATCTTTAAAGAATATGTAACCCAATTGCTGCAATTGAACATGAGACCTAACGTTTAATCTGTTTAAATCGTCAGCTTTATTTAAATTGCAGCTGGTGATCCTGGAAGTCCTTCTTGTTTTTGAGATCCTGCCATGAAGGTCCTTCTGGTTTGGTGACAACATTCTGTTCCTGGAGATCCTACCATGATGAAGGTCCTTCTTGTTTGGTGACAACATTCTGTTCCTGGAGATCCTGCCATGAAGGTCCTTCTGGTTTGGTGACAACATTCTGTTACTGGAGATCCTGCTATAAAAGTCCTTCTTGTTGTATGGTAACAACATTCTATTCCTTGAGATCCTGCAATGAAGGTCCTTCTTGTTTGGTGACAACATTCTGCTCCTGGAAATCCTGCCATAAAGGTCCTCCTGGTTTGGTGACAACATTCTGTTCCTGGAGATCCTGCTATGATGAAGGTCCTTCTTGTTTGGTGACAACATTCTATTCCTGGAGATCCTGCCATGAAGGTCCTTCTTGGTATAGGGTGACAACATTCTGTCTCATGAACCATGAACATCCTTCTTGGTATAGGGTGACAACATTCTGTTCCTGCAGATCTTGCCTTGAAGGTCTTGTTATAGGGCAACAACATTTTGTCCCTGGCAATCCTGCCATGTTCCTTGATGTTATAGGGTGACAACATTCTGTGCCGGTAGATCCCACCATGAAGGTAATTTTGTTATAGGGTGACAATATTCTGTCACTGGAGACCTTGCCATGAAGGTCTTTTTTGTTATAGCATGAAAACATTCTGTCCCTAGAGATCCTGCCATGAAGGTCCTTCTTATTATAAGGTGACAACATTCTGTCTCTTCAAATCCTACCATGAAGGTCCTTCTTGCTATAGAGCAACAATGTTCTGTCCTTAAAGATCCTGTGATTATGGTCCTCCTTGTTTTAGGATGACAACATTCACCTCCTATCAGCATGCTCCTTGCACTTCACCGCAGCTGATTTGCTTCTTGTGCTGCGTCTCCTTCCCCCAGTTTAAGTTCTGCTGTACAGGGACTACAAGCGGCAGATATCAAAGAAACATAGGTACTTACACTGCTTGTATTTATAAAACATATAATATTGTATTACTACAGAGCTGCAATAATTTGTGTTCTTATATCTATTTGGAGTTCAGCCTTGCTTTGATTGCGCTCGGCTCTCGGCGGCTCTGGCTAAAGTCTATGTGTAAATGGCTGAAAATTCATGGAGAGCTTTTACTTATCACCAGCCGGGGCTCTGTATTTTTAGAAGCTGTCAAAAAATTACTTCTAACCTATTTGCTGAGACTCATGAAAATGTACGAGAACACAATCCGGGGTGACATTAATCCGGAATCAGCACAAGCTCGGCGCTGAGCACTTTAGATGATGGTAATAACTGCTACATACTGTAGATCATATCTGATTTGTCAGTGGTGAGAATTTTTTCTTTCCCTTGCTCGATGATGAAAGGAAGTCCATGTTGGCTCTACATTTTACCTCATCCTCAGCCAAGTGTTATGAGGGTGTATGAAGAAATATTTTATAGTTAGTTTTGAGTTGTGTTTGTAGTGCTTATCTTAATTTTTAGGCATAAAATACCTGTGGCGTAACTTTTGGGGCCCATACACGGCACTACCCTGTGGTCATGCATAATGATGAGTGAACTGGCCTGGGTTGGGTTTGCTTGGACGCCAGACAATACTACGGGTTCAGCGAACCAATCCCAAGGCCACCGGTGTCCTAACAATTAATGCCAATGGTCGCTGGTATGCTAACAGCTTGGCTGCTAGCATACTAGCTGCACCAATACCGTTGTTTCGATATCGAGTACTGATATTCGTTTTTCTCCGACAGCGAATACTGATACCAGACGTCCCATTAAGGTAGCTGGGCAATGTGTAATGACTCACCACCCGGCTTCCTGAATAGCCGGGAAGCCTGTAATGACTCGCCGCGGCTTCCACCAGGTGACAAGGTAGCATGGAGCCGGCTTTCTGACCAATCAGAAAGCCGGGTGGCGAGTCATTACACAGCGCCCAGCTTCTTCATTGGCCGGGAAGCTGCCTCCATGTTTCCTTATCGCCAGGGAGCATGGAGGCGGCTTCCCGGCCAATCAGGAAGCCGGGCAGCGTGTAATGACTCGCTGTTCGTCTTCCTAATACCGGAAGTTCCGGTATCGGGATATGCATCGGGAGCACAGGTGTGCACAGCCTTTAAAATAAAGGTGTTGGGAAAGGTTCAGGGCTCCACCTGGGAGACATGAAAACTTCACACAGGAGTCAGAGTGGAGCCCAGCGCAGCAGGGTGCTGCGGGTTGAAAGAACCAAGTGAGCAGGTTAGCACAAGACTGAGACTGTCTGGAGGAACAGACAGTGGCCTGAGGTCTGAGGCCGGAGCAGCGGTGCTGCAAAATGCAAAGCAGGAGGCTGGATGTGCATGTGTTGCCAAGATATGCTAAAGAACCCCTGCGAGGGTTATTGCCTTGTTTTTTTGAACTTTCATTTAATAAAAGTGGGCCAGGAAGCCCTGAAATGAAGATTGCAGGGACTGGATGCGTCCTTAATGCACTACTGTTTTGAGCTAGTTCTCACAATACATTGTATATACTGTCTATTATAAGGGTGGAGAGAGGCACTTGGAATTCAGAAATGAGTTGGCCTCACAGAGTTCTGTATTATCTCCTCTCTTTTTTTTTTTCCCCCTTTGCTATTTTATTTGCAGCTTCTACTATAAAAAACTGCAGTAGGCGTAATAAATGGCACATAATTGTTATACTGTACATGTAGCATCACTTCGCTCTTTTAAAGGTATCGTACCAATAAAATAGCATATGAAATCGCACTCCATTTTTGATAATCTGATCAAGTGTAGAATTAGAAAACATTTATTTTTATTCTCTCTCTGTCTTTCATTGTTTGTAAACTTCTACCTACTATGCATTCTTTTCTATTAGCTATTCTATCTATCTATCTATCTATCTATCTATCTATCTATCTATCTATCTATCTATCTATCTATCTATCTATCTATCTATCTATCCAGGGGCATGTCCACTGCAAGACAAACAAGGCGTTTGCCTCGGGCGGCACTTTCCCAGGGGGAATGCAACAAAAAACGCTACCCCTAAACCAGTGAGGCGAGCCAGGCCAGACAGAATCAGGCAGCCTCGTATGCCTAATTAGGAAAATTTACGGGCCCGCGAGGTCCCACGAGTGGCCACCTAATTAGTGAACTGTTCAGTAGAGGAGAAGACGGGGCTGGGGCTGATGAGATGCGGTCTGGCCGGCGGAGGTAGAGGAGAAGCAGTGGGCTGTTCAGGGCTAGCCATACCATGCGTTCTGATGGCGAGATATTCCAGAGGCAGGCTGGGGAGATACAGGTAAGAGGAGCAGCATATGTGTGCAGAGAAAGAGACTCTGCACAACCCACGTGAGACCCTGCTAAGCCCACTATAGATCCTGCAAAGTCTACCTGAGAGTCTCAGGTGGGCTGTGCAGGATCTATGGTGGGCTTTGCATGGTCAGTGGTGGGCTCTGCAGGCTCTCAGGTGGGCTGTGCAAGATCTATAGTGGGCTGTGCAGGGTCTGTGGTGGGCTCTGCAGGATCTATAGTGGACTGTGCAGGGTCTGTGGTGGGCTCTGAAGGGTCTCAGCCTGAGACATTGCAGAACCCATCATAGATCATGCAAAGCCCACCTGAGACCCCGCAGAGCCCACCAAAGACCCCGTACAGCCCACCATAGATCCTGCACAGCCCACCATCTATCAATTTATCTATCTATCTATCTATCTATCTATCTATCTATCTATCTATCTATCTATCTATCTATCTATCTATCTATCTCTAATGACTTCTCTCTCTCTCTCATTTTCTCTCTCTCATGATTTCTCTCTCTGTGTCTCATATTCGTTATCATCCTTCGACTATAACAGCGCTTATGTTACATATGACAATACATGCTATCAGTGTTGGTTTTTAGCATGTTGACAGAAAGCAGTTTTCTTTCACTTTTTTCCGCCAGTAGTGGATTTGTCTTATAAGACAAACACTTTAGGCAAAAGAGTCCACTGATTAATTATTAAAATGCAATGTACAAATGTTGACTGGATTCTCCCCGGGGACAGAGAGCTGAACGCGGAGCGCTCAGTAACTCAAGGCGGAAGACGTAGCCGCGTCTCATGGCTCTCAAATGGATTAAAAAGGAGCTAATTCAGGCCAAGCGAGAGCTGGGAGAGGGGTCTGAGCGCTGCCCGCTCTCTCACTTATCAAGGTCAAAGAGATCAGTCTGCAACCTAACGTCCCATTCTGTGCGAGCGCGGCTCCATACGGGGAACGCGAGAGCCAAGGTTACCGACTGCTGGATTTGATTTTCTTTTTAGGCAGACAATATTTGCATTCAAAGGGCAGTTTCAGGTAAACAGCTAATCGCAGAGCTGAAAAGATATGAGAGCTGGATTACCTCTGAAAATATGTGTTATAGCTTATGCTATACGGCCATGGGCTATGGGAGGGGGGCAGTTCTGTCCTCTGCCCAGGGCGTATCTGCCACGAGGCAAACAAGGCGTTCGCCTGGGGCGGAAGTTTTCAGGGGGCGGCAAAAATGCTGCTCCTAAAACAATGGCGGAGGAGTCGGAAGACGCAGAGGAGGAGGCGAGAGGAAGCGGCGGGGGAGGAGGCAGAAGAGGCAGAGCAGCAGGAGGGGCGAGGTGGAACAGCAGGAGGGGGCGGGGCGAGGCTGGGTCGACAATGCGATGCCGGATCAGGAAGGGGTGGGGCCAGGGCGCCGTCACGCCGTAGGAAACCGGATCACCGAAGAGCCGTCGGGCTGCGGAGGAGGACGAGTCCTGAAGCACCAGTCCAGCGGTGGAGGAGGCCAGGGACCAATCAGCAGGTAAGAAGATCACGCTGCTGCTAAAGGGACCCTGCAGAGCCCAGCATGGATTCTGCATAGCCCACCTGAGAGTCTCGGGTGGGCTGTGCAGGATCTGTGGTGGGCTCTGTGGGGTCTATGGTGGACAGAGCCCACCACACATCCTGCACAGCTTCCCTGAGACCCAGCAGACTGCAGGGTCTCAGGGGGGCTTTGCAGGATCTGTGGTGGGCTCTGCACGGTCTCACGGGGGGCTGTGCAGGATCTGTGATGGGCTCTGTGGGGTCTATGGTGGACAGAGCCCACCACACATCCTGCACAGCTTCATGAGACCCAGCAGACTGCAGGGTCTCAGGGGGGCTTTGCAGGATCTGTGGTGGGCTCTGCACGGTCTCACGGGGGCTGTGCAGGATCTGTGATGGGCTCTGTGGGGTCTATGGCAGAGCCCACCACACAGATCCTGCACAGCCCCCGTGAGATCCTGCATATTTATGGAGGGTGCCCGAGTTTGGTCTTCCCTAGGGCAGCCCCAAACCAGAGTACACCACTGACCCTGCCAGCACTGTTATTAAAGCAAAACTCCAACCTTACCGGTGTTCCCAAGCAAGTCATCTCCTCTACTCTCAAGCTACTTTAAGCCCCGCCTTAATTTCCTGTCTCAGCAACTTCAAACGTCATCAGTTTCCTCCCCTCCTGATCTGTACTGTTGTTGCCCCGCCATCACAGCTATTAGCTTTCTCTGCCATCAATCATTTTGTTCCCCTAGCGCTATATGAAAACAGCACATTGCCAGAATCCCTTTACATGTGCATGCTCCCTGGACGGTGCAGTCTTTAGATGTGCATTCTGCTGATCAGCTGCTTGGTTACACACCAAGTGACTAACCAGCAGATTGCCCAGGTAAAGTGTGCAGGATCCATTGACCTACAGGGAGGGGAGTGCATTTGTAAAGGTATGCTGGGGATTTATTACTACACATAACACTCAGGAAAGAAGATTTTAAGGAGGGTGCTGGGGCCATTTACAAAAGCTTGCTGGCCCCTCCCAAATTCAGAGCAAAGACCAGCAGACAAAACCAGAGATGATGCCACTGGGTCTCAAATTAGGTATTTCTTATAAGCAAAATAATTTGATTGGAACATTTTAATTGCATCACATTTTTTGCCCAAGCACTTAACAGTCATCATGTTTCCAAACAGCTGACTCCAACCCTCACAGCTCAGCTTCCCTGAACTGCCTGTCCAGTACAACATCGCAAGGGAGAGCTCAGCCTCCAGCAGTTGACCATCTACTAACTTGGAGAAGGGAATAATGAGGAGGGAGGAAGGAGAAGGGAATAAGGAGGAGGGAAGAAGGAGAAGGAAGGAGCTTGGAGCAGAGAGCAGAGGCGTGGCTTACCTTGCTGTGTTTATGGAGACACACTCAGCTTACTAGGACACACAAGGGTGGCTCCATGGGGCCCAGCACATTTAAAGGAGCCAACCTAAAACAGGATATCAGACTAGTGTTTAGAGGACCAAGTGATTCTGCAGGAATCTAAACCTTTTACATATCAAGAGGCAGCATCCATTGCAAGTGATCCCACCCAGCTCCTGGCAATCAGTGAGATGTGTATGGCCCTTACATATCTCCCCGCCCACCTCTTAGCAACCTGGGACGCTCTGTCTGGAAAGGAGGCCGCAGGCACACTGCAAACATTGTGCATACCGCTCTGTTTGCCGCACCCCCACAAGACCCAAAGAGATGCCTCAGGCTGCCTCATTAAAGGGACGGCCTGGCTATACCCAGCTTTAGGAGAATATGCAGCTGCAAAAGGGCCCACTGGAACTTAGGGGCCCATTTGATCTAGATGTGGCTGAGATAGGTGCCGAGACCCCCTCTCCCTGTCCCGTAGAGCTAACTTCTATTTAATTGTCAATCGATACACAGTGAATAATTATACTATATTGCCAAACGTATTGGGACACCGCTCCAAATCATTGGATTCAGGTGTTCCAATCACCTCCATGGCCACAGGTGTATAGAATCACGCACCTCGGCATGCAGACGCTTCTACAAACATTTGTGAAAGATTGGCACAACAACAGTGCGTAGAGAGCTTCATGGCATCGGTTTCCATGGCAGAGCAGCTGCATCCAAGCCTTACATCACCAAGTGCAATGCAAAGCGTGGGATGCCGTGGTGTAAAGCTCGCCGCCACTGGACTCTAGAGAAGAGGAGACGTGTTCTCTGGAGTGACCAATCACGCTTCTCTGTCTGGCAATCCGATGGACACGTTTGCCAGGAGAACGGTACTGACTGACTGGGGGGGTATTTTTCAAGGGTTGGGCTTGGCCCCTTAGTTCCAGTGAAGGGAACTCTTAAGGCATCAGCACACCAAGACATTTTGGACAATTTCATGCTCCCAACTTTGTGGGAACAGTTTTGGGGACGGTCCCTTCCTGTTCCAACATGACTGCACACCAGTGCACAAAGCAAGGTTCATAAAGACATGGATGAGCAATTTTGGGGTGGAGGAGCTTGACTGGCCTGCACAGAGTTCTGACCTCAACCCAATAGAACACCTTTGGAATGAATTAGAGCGTAGACTGCGAGCCCGGCCTTCTCCTCCAACATCAGTACCTGACCTCACAAATGGTCCAACATTCCCATAGACACACTCCTAGACCTTGAGTTAAAGCTGTTATAGCGTCAAAGGGCGGGCCAACCCAATACTGAACCCTACGGACTAAGACTGGGATTCCATTAAAGTTCATGTGCGTGTAAAGGCGTCCCAATACTTTTGGTAATACAGTATAAATACTGCATGGGGACCCAAAAACTGGTGTCCCACGGGGGCCCATTGGTGGCTCTGTCCACCACAGAAACTGTGTCCCCCTATTGGTCTACTGGAGTGAAGGACTTTTTGTTGAATGCAACTGCTCACCCTGCTCTCTTTAAACGATCCCTCCACTTTGATCATGCGCTGGTACAGATGCAATCCCCGGCAATGAACTGCGATTCACAGCTGTAATGAGGGAGGCAGTTAAATATCGTACAGAGGTCACAATTTAAAAGCGGTTGGGCTCTTTAGAAATGGTTCCCTTTGAATCAGTTTTTTGTGCGCCGTCCTTGCAGTGATCAAGGAAAACTATTTCCTCCAGTGGCGACTTTAAAGCAGTAAACAGCGTCTGAACCATCGCAAGCCCATGTATTAAATGCTGCCTTTTCATGTCTGGATGAAGACGGCCTTGTCAGATATTGGAACAGAGCCGGCATAGCGCCGCCGATCTCACTCAGTCTATTACGCAACTTGCTGTTTGTTTAATCAACTCAGTTCGGTCTTTTTTCAAGTACCATTTTGCTGCTGGTATCAGTGCGATTTTTTTGGGTAAATGCTTAAAGGATAAGTGCACTTTAAATCAAAAATGGTGGCCCAACCCACCCTCCCCCTCCAGAGATCCAGAATTACCTACGATCGTCCCTGGCATGGGGGCGGCGCAGTCCTATAGAAGTCTATGGGGCACTAATGCATAGGCGCGGCCAGGACAGTGAGGACTTGCACCTCTGGATGTAAACGAACAGCAGAGCCGCGGGTATTTGATCGAGGAAAGTATGCAAAAGGGGGAGGGTGGGTTAGGTTAGGTCAGGGGAAGGGGGGTAAAAGGGGTAAATCCACTTTGTTTTAAAGTGCACTTAAGTGTATGCCTAACCCACATTTTTTTCAGCTTTGGGTAACGTAGGGAAGGGAGAGAACCCCTCTTGTTTTTTTTGTTGCTATGTTCTTTTTTTAGAGCAATTTCCCCTCACTTCCTGTCCTGGAGACACAGCATGAAGTTGGAATCTCTGCAAGTAAGGGGCAATCCCTTAGACGGTTTCGGTGGTAGCTGTAAAGGCGTGGTCTTTGTTCAGGCATCATCCAGGGTCACCATCTACTTTCTAGACTGAGATGTTGGCTCCGAGATGACACAGTCATGTAAATCCTGGTGTCTAAGCAGCTCTTGGTTGTATTCATAATTATCTGACACGGATCAGCACCTACTGCAGCCTCTCGACACGTGACTTGATACAAAGTTGCAATCTGATCACTGGGGGAGGGGAGACTGAGGAAATGCTTCCTTCTGCCTGCAGCAGACTGATCACTGGGGGAGGGGAGACTGAGGGAATGCTTCCTCCTGTCGGCAGCAGACTGATCACTGGGGGAGGGGAGACTGAGGGAATGCTTCCTCCTGTCGGCAGCAGACTGATCACTGGGGGAGGGGAGACTGAGGGAATGCTTCCTCCTGTCGGCAGCAGACTGATCACTGGGGGAGCGGAGACTGTGGAAATGCTTCCTCCTGTCTGTAGCATACTGATCACTGGTGGAGGGGAGACTGTGGAAATGCTTCCTCCTGTCGGCAGCAGACTGATCACTGTGGGAGGGGAGACTGAGGGAATGCTTCCTCCTGTCTGTAGCATACTGATCACTGGGGAAGGGGAGACTGTGGAAATGCTTCCTCCTGTCTGTAGCAGACTGATCACTGTGGGAGGGGAGAATGAGGGAATGCTTCCTCCTGTCTGTAGCAGACTGATCACTGTGGGAGGGGAGAATGAGGGAATGCTTCCTCCTGTCGGCAGCAGACTGATCACTGGTGAAGGGGAGACTGTGGAAATGTTTCCTCTTATCTGTAGCATACTGATCACTGGGGAGGGGAGACTGTGGAAATGTTTCCTCTTGTCTGTAGCATACTGATCACTGGCGGAGGGGAGACTGTGGAAATGCCTCCTCCTTTCTGTAGCATACTGATCACTGGTGAAGGGGAGACTGTGGAAAATGCTTCCTCCTGTCTGTAGCATACTGATCACTGGGGGAGGGGAGACTGAGGGAATGCTTCCTCCTGTCTGTAGCAGACTGCTCACTGGGGGAGGGGAGACTGAGGGAATGCTTCCTCCTGTCTGTAGCAGACTGCTCACTGGGGGAGGGGAGACTGAGGGAATGCTTCCTCCTGTCTGTAGCAGACTGCTCACTGGGGGAGGGGAGACTGAGGGAATGCTTCCTCCTGTCTGTAGCAGACTGCTCACTGGGGGAGGGGAGACTGAGGGAATGCTTCCTCCTGTCGGCAGCAGACTGATCACTGGTGAAGGGGAGACTGTGGAAATGTTTCCTCTTATCTGTAGCATACTGATCACTGGGGAGGGGAGACTGTGGAAATGCTTCCTCATGTCTGTAGCAGACTGCTCACTGGGGGAGGGGAGACTGAGGGAATGCTTCCTCCTGTCTGTAGCAGACTGATCACTTGGGGAGGGGAGACTGTGGAAATGCTTCCTCCTGTCTGTAGCAGACTGATCACTGGGGGAGGGGAGACTGAGGGAATGCTCCCTCCTCCCTGCAGCAGACTGATGACATCATCTTAGCCTAGAAAACGTCCGTGGACTAAAGCTGAAGGATGGCATTTTAGCAATGAAAAGATGGAGATTTTCTGACAAATGATACTGTTGCTGTATATTGAGGGATATTCAGGAAGATTTCTATATCAGGAATATATTCAGAGATGTAAAGTTTCAGTGAGGTCGACTTTAACATAAGACAATAATCTTCAGTCAGATTTCCTTGCAGAAGCTGCTGTTCTCTGGGGATCACTATGAACGACACTCTGCACAACTAGCTGATAACAAAGCTCTGGGTGACTCGAGCCGCCATGCTGTTCAGTAGGCATTAGGCAATAACTATGGCAACTGGAAAAAGTAAATGGTACACAGTCATGAAGAATTGCAAAGATGGAGGGAGGTGAGCTAAGACTTTGTACCGTCACTGATACATAGGCTGCCGGTGCTGACCATTCCTGAACATGCTAGTTGCCTAGCTGTGCCCGGCTTTTCATGCTTTCTGACTCACTGACAAGTATGCATATCAGGAGTTCTGACTCCACCCAGACGTCACCTGCCATCTGCTTATTCCAGGTCAGTGACTTGGAAAAGCATTGACGTTAGAGATGGCCAAGAAATTACCATTATGAGAAGGTTTGTTTAAACCTGATCATCACATCTACAACATATGGCCAAAGGTAAGTGAAGCCCCCTCCAAATGATTGAGTTCAGGGGATTCCATTGAAGGGTTCTGTTAATGCTACACCATACAAGGACATTTTAGATGATTGGGCTCTTCCGAACTTGTGGTAACAGTTGGGTGAAGGCCCTTTTTTGTTCCAGGATGACAGTGCTGATGAGTTTTGTATGGAGGAACTCAAGTGACCTTACCAGAGCCCTGACCAAGTGGCCTGAGCCCTAATCTGAAACTCTCATGTGGCCTGATCTCAAGCCAACTTTTAGGATGAATTGGAATGCCTATTGGAAGCCATCTTCTCATCCAATATTAGTACCTGACCTCAACCCAAATGAACACTTTTAAGATGAATTGGAATGCTTATTATGACCCAGGTCTTCTCCTCCAACATCAGTTCCTGACCTCAACCCTACTGAACACCCTTAGGATGAATTAGAATGCTTATTGTGACCAGGTTTTCTCATGCAGCATCAGCACCTGACCTCAACCCTACTGAGTACCTTCGGGATGAATTGAAATGCATATTGTGAGCCTCAACCCTACTGTACCTGACCTCAACCTTACTGAGTACCTTCGGGATGAAATGGAATGCTGATTGTGACCAGGTCTTCTCATCCAATATCAGCACCTGACCTCAACCCTACTGAACACCTTTGGGATGAATTAGAATGCTCATTGTGACCAGGTCTTCTCCTCCAACATCAGCACCTCACCTTAACCCTACTGAACACCTTTGGGATGAATTGGAATGCTGATTGTGACCAGCAACTTTCATCAAATATCAGTACTTAACCTCAGAAATGCTCATTGGTTGCTAGGATACTAGTGGCTTGGCCACACAGTATCATTGGTTACTAGGATGCAGGCAGGTGCACCATAACATCCAATGATGCTGTAGAGCATGCACAGCATCACTGGTTGCTAAGTCCCTGGCAATCACATAGCGACATGAGTTATGGTGTGTCTGCTTGTGTCCATGCAACGATGATGCTGCGCAGCTCACCCACCAGTTAGCCAATTATGTTGAATGGACCACAGTCCGCACTGGCCGAACCAATCGCCAAACTGCAAATAACTTGGGTTCAAGTTGAACGTAGGGTTGACGTGAGCCGAAGCCCATCCCTAGTCCCAATATATAGGCTGGATGTTCTGGATGATATGGTCATGTAGGTGTATGCAATGTCCCTCAGAATGTTTTAGTTTGCAAATCACGAATGTGTGGGTGACGTCATGCTAATTCCTATAAACCCAAACCGTTTTGATCTCAACCTTAAAGGAGAAGTCTATGGACGCATGCGTCCATCCTCTCACCTAGAAAAGTGGAAGGCACACGGGGACCCACTGGCCAATAGTCACAGGCAAATAGTCCCACCGCACTCTTGACCGAGAAGCCCCATATAATGTGTGTGTGGGGCGGGGGTGGGGTGGGGTGCTGCTGAAGTGGCCACGGATGTCGCTTTTTTTTTCAAACTTTGGTGTGTCTGCTAGATAAAGCCTTATAATTTGAGGAAGCTGAACCCCCCCCAGGGAAAAAAATTATCTACGGCCCTGTATGATACTAAAGCTGAGGCTCCAAGACCCGAATTGCAATTCGGAAATTTGGAATCCTGAATGCCATTCAGGTCTGGGAGCCTCAGCTTTAGTATTAATAGCTGTATATGGTTTTCTGTGGTATTGGCAAAAAATATTTGGAAACTCTTCCGAAACTAACGAAAATCGGATTTCGTCCGAATCCTAAACCCGAACCGAATTGAATTTCGGATCAGAATCCCGAATTCTGAAATAACGAAATATCCGAACCGAACCGAATTTTTCCACAGCTTACATGTCTACTGATTACATTGTATACACCACCAGTAAGGCCTCATTCACACGAGAATCGGACGTACAGCTCTGTGCTGCGTGCACGGCCGTATCGGGCAGCTCCCGGGAAGGACAGGTGCTGAGTGTGATTAGTACGCAGCCCCCGTCCTTCTCTATGGGACTACGCCCTATGCTCACCTCAAGTGCAGGTCCGTATGGGTGCGGGTGTCTCGGCCCGGACGCAGACAGGATCCAAGTACGGACACCTGCACGGACGTGGAGGGCAGGTGAGCATAGGACGGGGGCTGCGTACTAATCACATGCAGAACCTTTCCTTCCCGGGAGCTGCCCGATACAGCCGTGCACGCAGCACGGAGCTGTATGTGCCGGTTGTTTCTAGTGTGAATGAGGCCTAACAATCCTGAGGAGATACAATATTTTACCACAGTCTGCACTTCCAAATTCCCACCCCCCTTTCGCCCTATTTAAATAGGACATAACATTGCGCTCTTGCCTTGTTGTGCGGCAGGGATGAGCTCAGGTTTGGATCGAACCTGGACCCAGAAGATGCTCCTTCCATACTGCCCAATCAGCTGTGGAATCCCCCTGCTTGACAAAAGCAAAGGGGCGGGATGCGGTGACGTTATTCACTTTGGGATCACTTTGATGCTGTTGGCCAGAAAGTGATCACTTTGATACAGGCCAGAAAGTGATAACTTTGACACAGCTGGCCAGAGAGAGATCAGTTTCATGCTGTTGGCCAGAGAGGGATCACTTTGATGCAGTTGGCCAGAAAGTGATCACTTTGATGCAGTTGGTCAGAGAGGGATCACTGTGATACAGTTGGTCAGAGAGGGATCACTTTGACACAGTTAGCCAGAGAGGGATCACTTTAGTGCAGTTGGTCAGAGAGGGATCTGTGATGCAGTTGGTCAGAGAGGGATCACTTTGGTGCAGTTGGTCAGAGAGGGATCACTGTGACACAGTTGGTCAGAGAGGGATCACTTTGACACCGTTGGCCAGAGAGGGATCCCTGTGACACAGTTGGTCAGAGAGGGATCTGTGATGCAGTTGGTCAGAGAGGGATCTGTGATGCAGTTGGTCAGAGAGGGATCTGTGATGCAGTTGGTCAGAGAGGGATCTGTGATGCAGTTGGTCAGAGAGGGATCTGTGATGCAGTTGGTCAGAGAGGGATCTGTGATGCAGTTGGTCAGAGAGGGATCTGTGATGCAGTTGGTCAGAGAGGGATCTGTGATGCAGTTGGTCAGAGAGGGATCTGTGATGCAGTTGGTCAGAGAGGGATCTGTGATGCAGTTGGTCAGAGAGGGATCTGTGATGCAGTTGGTCAGAGAGGGATCTGTGATGCAGTTGGTCAGAGAGGGATCTGTGATGCAGTTGGTCAGAGAGGGATCTGTGATGCAGTTGGTCAGAGAGGGATCTGTGATGCAGTTGGTCAGAGAGGGATCTGTGATGCAGTTGGTCAGAGAGGGATCTGTGATGCAGTTGGTCAGAGAGGGATCTGTGATGCAGTTGGTCAGAGAGGGATCTGTGATGCAGTTGGTCAGAGAGGGATCTGTGATGCAGTTGGTCAGAGAGGGATCTGTGATGCAGTTGGTCAGAGAGGGATCTGTGATGCAGTTGGTCAGAGAGGGATCTGTGATGCAGTTGGTCAGAGAGGGATCTGTGATGCAGTTGGTCAGAGAGGGATCTGTGATGCAGTTGGTCAGAGAGGGATCTGTGATGCAGTTGGTCAGAGAGGGATCTGTGATGCAGTTGGTCAGAGAGGGATCTGTGATGCAGTTGGTCAGAGAGGGATCTGTGATGCAGTTGGTCAGAGAGGGATCTGTGATGCAGTTGGTCAGAGAGGGATCTGTGATGCAGTTGGTCAGAGAGGGATCTGTGATGCAGTTGGTCAGAGAGGGATCTGTGATGCAGTTGGTCAGAGAGGGATCTGTGATGCAGTTGGTCAGAGAGGGATCTGTGATGCAGTTGGTCAGAGAGGGATCTGTGATGCAGTTGGTCAGAGAGGGATCTGTGATGCAGTTGGTCAGAGAGGGATCTGTGATGCAGTTGGTCAGAGAGGGATCTGTGATGCAGTTGGTCAGAGAGGGATCTGTGATGCAGTTGGTCAGAGAGGGATCTGTGATGCAGTTGGTCAGAGAGGGATCTGTGATGCAGTTGGTCAGAGAGGGATCTGTGATGCAGTTGGTCAGAGAGGGATCTGTGATGCAGTTGGTCAGAGAGGGATCTGTGATGCAGTTGGTCAGAGAGGGATCTGTGATGCAGTTGGTCAGAGAGGGATCTGTGATGCAGTTGGTCAGAGAGGGATCTGTGATGCAGTTGGTCAGAGAGGGATCTGTGATGCAGTTGGTCAGAGAGGGATCTGTGATGCAGTTGGTCAGAGAGGGATCTGTGATGCAGTTGGTCAGAGAGGGATCTGTGATGCAGTTGGTCAGAGAGGGATCTGTGATGCAGTTGGTCAGAGAGGGATCTGTGATGCAGTTGGTCAGAGAGGGATCTGTGATGCAGTTGGTCAGAGAGGGATCTGTGATGCAGTTGGTCAGAGAGGGATCTGTGATGCAGTTGGTCAGAGAGGGATCTGTGATGCAGTTGGTCAGAGAGGGATCTGTGATGCAGTTGGTCAGAGAGGGATCTGTGATGCAGTTGGTCAGAGAGGGATCTGTGATGCAGTTGGTCAGAGAGGGATCTGTGATGCAGTTGGTCAGAGAGGGATCTGTGATGCAGTTGGTCAGAGAGGGATCTGTGATGCAGTTGGTCAGAGAGGGATCTGTGATGCAGTTGGTCAGAGAGGGATCTGTGATGCAGTTGGTCAGAGAGGGATCTGTGATGCAGTTGGTCAGAGAGGGATCTGTGATGCAGTTGGTCAGAGAGGGATCTGTGATGCAGTTGGTCAGAGAGGGATCTGTGATGCAGTTGGTCAGAGAGGGATCTGTGATGCAGTTGGTCAGAGAGGGATCTGTGATGCAGTTGGTCAGAGAGGGATCTGTGATGCAGTTGGTCAGAGAGGGATCTGTGATGCAGTTGGTCAGAGAGGGATCTGTGATGCAGTTGGTCAGAGAGGGATCTGTGATGCAGTTGGTCAGAGAGGGATCTGTGATGCAGTTGGTCAGAGAGGGATCTGTGATGCAGTTGGTCAGAGAGGGATCTGTGATGCAGTTGGTCAGAGAGGGATCTGTGATGCAGTTGGTCAGAGAGGGATCTGTGATGCAGTTGGTCAGAGAGGGATCTGTGATGCAGTTGGTCAGAGAGGGATCTGTGATGCAGTTGGTCAGAGAGGGATCTGTGATGCAGTTGGTCAGAGAGGGATCTGTGATGCAGTTGGTCAGAGAGGGATCTGTGATGCAGTTGGTCAGAGAGGGATCTGTGATGCAGTTGGTCAGAGAGGGATCTGTGATGCAGTTGGTCAGAGAGGGATCACTGTGATACAGTTGGTCAGAGAGGGATCACTTTGACACCGTTGGCCAGTTTTAACATTTATTGCAATATATGCAAACTAGGGTTCGGACCAAGCTCAATCTGAACCTGAAAGGAGCTTTTTCCGAACATGGAAAGAAGATCCTTCCGTGCTCCCCAATCGGCTGTGGGCGGGGAATTCCCTGACCACAGCTCGACATAGGCAAAGGGTGGGATGCAGTGACGTCATTGACCTTATATGGCTACATGCTTATATTTGATCAATTACATTTCCTTATATGGCTTTGTGTCATGCCTGTGGTTGTCAGAGCCCTGCAATGACTCATGGGACCTGTAGTTCCACAACAGCTGTTTCTTGCCACCCTTGCAGGTTGTGTCGGGGGCTCTGAGAAGGTTCTTTTCTCACCCAAACCGAAGTTTTACTTTTATAACATTTGAGGCTCTTTAAGTTTATTTTCTCTGTGAAGTGAGAATTTGTCTTCCCTGAACTCATAACCTCATTATCCCAACTCTGCAGTGTGCGCGGCTCATGTCAACCGTCACTCTCTGACACATCCTGACAGTTACTCGCTTTTCATTACAATCCGATGTTCTTATTGTGTTTCTATAAATGACTCCGGAGTGGTCCCCGCGTATTGGAAGGGATGTCGCTTCCCCGATTCACGCCATCCATAGATTCCCTGGTGACGAGACATCAGGAAAAAGGAAAACTCGGCGACCATACATTGTGATTTGTTTACCAATAGGATTCATTGGACTGAATTATTTGGACGGCAGTGCGGCTTTCACATTTTCTGCAGAAGACGTGTATCCAAACCTCTGTTATTAACCTTAGTGGTGAGAAAAGTTTTCTTACATGCTGACTTGTGAGTGTGCCATGATGCCTTTCTACTGTTTACAGCAATAAAAAGCTGACGGGGAGTCTAACCCCTCCCCCGCTCTATCAAAAACAAAAAAAAACAAAAAAGTTTTAGCTTTAGCTGCATTTTAAAGCAGAACTCCGGCGTCACCTTCGCACAGCTGTAGCGGCTCCTCTCCTGATCGCTCTGATGTCACTGCACACTGGGAGCTCCTCACAATGTGCATTAGAAGCTGCAGCATAGAGCCCGCCTCATTTCCTGGCACGAAGACATCCAGTGTCATCCAACACTTTCCTCCCCAGCCTGACCCTCCCTTTCCCCATCCCTTTCATTCTTTATAGGGATGCACCAATATCGGTTTTCCGCTATCGGGTACTCGTACCGATATATTTTTTTCAGTACTTGTCGATACTGGATACCAATACCGGAAGTCTCATTACACGGTGCTCGGCTTCCTGATTAGCTGGGAAGCCGTGTCCATGCTCCCTCGTCACCAGGTGATGAGAAAGCATAGCCTAGCCAATCAGGAAGCCGGGCACCGTGTAATGACACATTGCCCGGCTTCCAGATTGATTGAGAAACTGGCCAATCAGAAAGCCGGGCAACGTGTCATTACACGGTGCCCAGCTTCCTGATTGGCCGCAAAGTCGGCTCCATACTCCCTGGTCACAAGTGACGAGAGAGCATGGAGGCGGCTACCCGGCCAATAAGGAAGCCGGGCGCCGTGTAATGACTCGCTGCCCGGCTTCCTGATACCGAAAGCTCAAGTATCGGGACAGACATCGGAGCATTTGGGCGAGTACGAGTACTCACCCAAATACTGGGCATCTGCACCAATACCAATGCTAGTATCGGTATCGGTGTATCCTCCTTCAATCATGGAGGCTCCGTGTCACAATTGGGCATTGCTCTGTATGAAAACTCAGACTGCCTAGGAATGCCCACACCTCCAGATTGATTCCACACATCAAGGCATTTTAGTGTTTGTATAACTCCCCCCAAAAGCCAGCCCATTGTTTGCAGGTTTTGTTCTGAGATGCCGCCTGCGGCAAACGCCTCAGGCTGCCACATTTTAGGACCGGTAAGCTGCAATACACTACATTTTAGTTTTGAGTTTAGATGCGCTTTAAAGTAACATTAAAGCGTAATTTTTTTCCCCTCCCCCCAATGTTAGTGTAAGCACTTACCTTAAATGTTGCCTCGTAATCCGATCTTCTTCCTTACTGTCGTTTTCAGCTGTCCCTCCAGCGCTGCTGCGGGTCTCCGATCCAGCGCTGACTCCTCTGGGCTTGCTGGCACTTCCTGTCCCACGGTGTCTATGCGGGTGCTCGTGTCCATAGACTTACCTTGAGTCTCTGCTCGTCTCCCGGCCGAAAATCTGATTTACACATGCGCCCGCCCCAAGATGCTTTGCGGCCGCACGAGAATTTTCAGATTTTCGGACGGGAGCGCGCGACGAAGACACAGGTAATTATTAACCTGTTTGAATGGGGTTTTGTTTTTTAAAACTTTTTGCATATATCTACTGCTTGCTAGCGCTAGATGCATGCAAAAACCGCGGAGGGTTTAATAACCCTTTAAAGGAGAACTATGAGGTGAGTGAAAATCACTTATCCTCATAGTTTGAGCCGACCTGTGACAATGAAACTGTCACACGTCGGCTCAATAGATTGGGAAGTGAGCGAACGCATACCATCGCTCGCTCACTTCTCGATCATGTCCCTGCAGAGAGCCCTGACTGTCACTCACGGCTCCCTGCAGGGATTCCCCCCCGATCCTCCAGCGCTGACTGGCGGAAAGGACGGGGGAGGGGGCGGGCACAGCAGCCGGGTGGATCTCTACAGTACTGGCTGCGGTGGTCTCAGTATACCGCGAGCTGTAGCTCGCGATATACTGAGCTTTGGGTCACGGGAGGACGCTTTTTTAGGCTCTCTTAGGAGAACTATGGGGGAAAAAACTGACCCCATAGTTCTCCTTTAAGCTCTGCAATAGTTTGTCAGAATGTTTGCATTGTTCATACTTTCCACAATATATTTCCCTTGCCAAAACTTTCACTTTAAAAATGAGTTTTGGGTGCGCTGGCCCTTTAAATTGAAACAATATTGTTTTAGCAATAACGATACTTTATTAATTATTCATTTACAGCAAGATGTTTTCATTGAAACGCCGAGCCTACATTTCCCAGCGCCAAACCGCGCGTCTTCTCTGAGTTTTGCAACAGCAGCAAAAACAAAAAATAACAAAACAAAAGAAAGACACAAAGAAAAAAAAAAACCTCTTTATTGTAACATTCTACAAAATGTCGCCATTTAGTAAAAAAGCATTTCATTAAACGAATGCAGCTGCACAATTTTTTTTCTTTCTTTTAATGATATTTCCTGTAAATTTAATTTTGCTACTTTAAAATCGGGTAATCTGCCGGCTGGAGGTCACGATAGGCACTTGCGGAATGGGATGGCAGTGGAGGATAATTACGTATGCGCGAGTTTACAGTCTGAGAATGTGAAATGTCATAAATAAAATATAACTTGTGATGCCGAAATGTAAACACAGCGGAGAGATTTATTGTAACATTGAAATACTTCTGCTGAATGCCATGTTGTTGCTGTATCCTGTTACTGAACTTTTATCCCGTCACATGGGGGCCCGTTGGCACTTGTGCTTTGCGGCAATGCAGTTTAAATAATACCATTGCTGCAACGCATGGCGATGCACCGGCTCTATGTACCATGCGTTGCAGAGCCATTCATTGCAAATGGCACCCCAACGGTCTGTACCGTGCAACACACAACAAAATGTAGCGCCAGAGCTGCCATCAGGGGGGTACGGCCGATACTCATGTAAGCCAGGGTTGGCATGGCAGAGGTGACAGGGGAGGAGGGGGTGGAGGCAGCGCCGGTCTGGTGGTGGGAGAGGCCAGGCCTCAGCAGCGGCAAGTAAGGAGCATGTGCAGGGAAAGGGACCCCGACCAGCCCACCTGATATCCCCGCAGAGCCCACCATACAGAGTCTCAGATAGGCTGTGGAGGATCTATGGTGTGCTCTGCAGGGTCACTCTCAGGTGGGGTCTCGGTGGGCTCTGCGGGGGCCTCAGTTGGGTTTTGATTCCAATGCGTTACTAAGTACTGAGATCAGTGCATTACTAAGCCCAGAGTCCAGTGCGTTACTAAGCGCGGAGTCCAGTGCATTACTAAGCCCAGAGTCCAGTGCGTTACTAAGCCCGGATTGCAGTGCATTACTAAGCCCAGAGCATTACTAAGTCTTGAGACCAGTGCGCTACTAATTCCAGAGCATTACTAAGTCCAGAGTCCAATGTGTTACTAAGTCCAGAGCATTACTAAGTCCAGAGCATTACTAAGTCCAGAGCGTTACTAAGTCCAGAGCATTACTAAGTCCTGGGTCCAGTGCATTACTAAGTCCAGAGCGTTACTAAGTCCTGGGTCCAGTGCATTACTAAGTCCAGAGCGTTACTAAGTCCTGGGTCCAGTGCGTTACTAAGTCCAGAGTCCAGAGCATTACTAAGTCCTGGATCCAGTGTGTTACTAAGTCCAGAGCGTTACTAAGTCCAGAGTCCAATTCATATACTGTTCTGCATTGCTGTATAACATATTGCTGGGATTTGTAGTCCCCCTACAGCCGGTGTCATTCTGCATTAGAGTGTAAGCGCCTCTGTACAGAAACTAATAAGCCTGGCTCAGTGTTCTCTGTACAGCCTTGTGGAATATGTCAGAGCTAAATAAATGTATAATAATAGTGTGAGACTGTGGGGGCACCACAAGTACCAGCATGCCATTGGCAGCTTGGGGGGGCTGTATGGGGCCCCATGATTTCTAATGGCAGCCCTGTGTAGCGCGCCACAACACACATACTGGAAAGCTGATAATCACTCAGCACTGAGGCCTGGGGGTCACAGCCTTAATAGCCCCTAGGGCACCAGAATTTGTAATATGTGCATGTCTGCGCACACACAGTGAAATGCATCCATGTACAGACACAGGCCCGGCACAAGTCTATGAGCGAACCCAGGCACATGGACAGACACCCACACATGAACTCTGACTCTGGCTTCTTAACAGTACACGCCTAGTACACCTCTGTACCCCCAACACTCCTCTGTATCTCCTCCCCAGCACACCTCTGTACCCCCAACACTCCTCTGTATCCCCAGCACACCTCAGTACCCCCAACACTCCTCTATCTCCCCAGAACACCTCAGTACCCCCAACACTCCTCTATCCCCAGCACACCTCTGTACCCCCAACACTCCTCTGTATCCCCAGCACACCTCAGTACCCCCAACACTCCTCTGTATCCCCAGCACACCTCAGTACCCCCAACACTCCTCT
>NW_017307543.1:62353-63341 GCF_000935625.1 Nanorana parkeri | reverse complement strand
AACACCTCCGCCCCCCAACACTTCCCCTGTATCCCAAGCCCCCCCCTGTACCCCAACACTCCTCTGTATCCCCAGCACACCTCTGTACCCCCAACACTCCTCTGTATCCCCAGAACACCTCTGTACCCCAAACACTTCTCTGTATCCCCAGCACACCTCTTTACCCCCAACCCTCCTCTGTATCCCCAGCACACCTCAGTACCCCCAACCCTCCTCTATATCACCAGAACACCTCAGTACCCCCAACACTCTTCTGTATCCCCAGAACACCTCTGTACCCCAAACACTTCTCTGTATCCCCAGCACATCTCTGTACCCCCAACACTCCTCTGTATCCCCAGAACACCTCTGTATCCCAAACACTTCTCTGTATCCCCATTCACCAGAACACCTCAGTACCCCCAACACTCTTCTGTATCCCCAGAACACCTCTGTACCCCAAACACTTCTCTGTATCCCCAGCACAACTCTGTACCCCCAACACTCCTCTGTATCCCCAGAACACCTCTGTATCCCAAACACTTCTCTGTATCCCCAGCACACCTCTGTACCCCCAACACTCCTCTGTATCACCAGCACACCTCAGTACCCCCAACACTCCTCTGTATTCCCAGCACACCTCTGTACCCCCAACACTCCTCTGTACCCCCAGCACATCTCTGTAGCCCCAACACTTCTCTGTATCCCCAGAACACCTCAGTACCCTCAACACTCCTCTGTATCTCCTCCCCAGCACACCTCTGCACCCCCACCACTCCTCTGTATCCCCAGCACAACTCAGTACCCCCAACACTCCTCTGTATCCCAAGCACAACTCTTTATCCCCAACACTTCTCTGTATCCCCAGCACACCTCTGGACCCCCAACACTCCACTGTACCCCCAGCACACCTCTGTACCCCAACACTCCTCTATCCCCAGCACACCTCTGTACCCCCAGCACTCCTCTGTATTCCCAGCACACCTTTGGACCCCCAGCACACCTCTGG
>NW_017307543.1:56411-61670 GCF_000935625.1 Nanorana parkeri | reverse complement strand
TCCCCAGCACAACTCTGTACCCCCAACACTCCTCTGTATCCCCAGCACACCTCTGGACACCCAACACTCCTCTGGACCCCCAGCACACCTCTGAACTCCCACACACTTCAGGACCCCATCACACCTCTGGACCCTCCATCATCCTCAGCACCCCAAGTACACCTCTGTACCACCAGCACACCTCTGTACCCCCATCACACCTCTGTACACTCCATCATCCTCTGTACTCCCAGCATACCTCTGTACCCCATCACACCTCTGTGCCTCCCAGTACACCTCTGTACACCCATCACACCTCTGTACCCCGAGCACACTTCTGTCCCCCCATCACACCTCTGTACCCCCATCACACCTCTGTACCCCCAATAATCCTCTGTATCCCCTCCCCAGCACACCTCTGTACCCCCAATAATCCTCTGTATCCCCTCCCCAGCACACCTCTGTACCCCTAACACTCCTCTGTATCCCCAGCACACCTCAGTACCCCCAACACTCCTCTGTATCCCCAGCACACCTCTGTACCCCCAATAATCCTCTGTATCCCCTCCCCAGCACACCTCTGTACCCCCAATAATCCTCTGTATCCCCTCCCCAGCACACCTCTGTACCCCCAATAATCCTCTGTATCCCCTCCCCAGCACACCTCTGTACCCCCAATAATCCTCTGTATCCCCTCCCCAGCACACCTCTGTACCCCCAATAATCCTCTGTATCCCCTCCCCAGCACACCTCTGTACCCCCAATAATCCTCTGTATCCCCTCCCCAGCACACCTCTGTACCCCCAATAATCCTCTGTATCCCCTCCCCAGCACACCTCTGTACCCCCAATAATCCTCTGTATCCCCTCCCCAGCACACCTCTGTACCCCCAATAATCCTCTGTATCCCCTCCCCAGCACACCTCTGTACCCCCAATAATCCTCTGTATCCCCTCCCCAGCACACCTCTGTACCCCCAATAATCCTCTGTATCCCCTCCCCAGCACACCTCTGTACCCCCAATAATCCTCTGTATCCCCTCCCCAGCACACCTCTGTACCCCCAATAATCCTCTGTATCCCCTCCCCAGCACACCTCTGTACCCCCAATAATCCTCTGTATCCCCTCCCCAGCACACCTCTGTACCCCCAATAATCCTCTGTATCCCCTCCCCAGCACACCTCTGTACCCCCAATAATCCTCTGTATCCCCTCCCCAGCACACCTCTGTACCCCCAATAATCCTCTGTATCCCCTCCCCAGCACACCTCTGTACCCCCAATAATCCTCTGTATCCCCTCCCCAGCACACCTCTGTACCCCCAATAATCCTCTGTATCCCCTCCCCAGCACACCTCTGTACCCCCAATAATCCTCTGTATCCCCTCCCCAGCACACCTCTGTACCCCCAATAATCCTCTGTATCCCCTCCCCAGCACACCTCTGTACCCCCAATAATCCTCTGTATCCCCTCCCCAGCACACCTCTGTACCCCCAATAATCCTCTGTATCCCCTCCCCAGCACACCTCTGTACCCCCAATAATCCTCTGTATCCCCTCCCCAGCACACCTCTGTACCCCCAATAATCCTCTGTATCCCCTCCCCAGCACACCTCTGTACCCCCAATAATCCTCTGTATCCCCTCCCCAGCACACCTCTGTACCCCCAATAATCCTCTGTATCCCCTCCCCAGCACACCTCTGTACCCCCAATAATCCTCTGTATCCCCTCCCCAGCACACCTCTGTACCCCCAATAATCCTCTGTATCCCCTCCCCAGCACACCTCTGTACCCCATCTCACTTCTGTTCCCCCATCACATCTCTGAACCCCAGCACTCCTCTGTACCCCCAGCACACCTCTGTACCCAATAGTACATTATGTAGTTCGGCTGCATTCGGCAACATCCTGCATTTTAAACAGACAATATTTTATAGTGAACCTGTGTGAGGGAAGAACTCGATTATTTATTATAGAACAAGGCGATTTCGAGCCGAGACGTTGCCAGATACACGACTCTGCTTCCTCGTAGAACACAGATCTATATCAGAATTAAAATATATTGCCGGGCGCGCGGCTGCTTCATTGTCTGCGGAAGTGTGCCGTGACTCACCAAGTACCGTTTAATACTCAGATGCAGGCCTGGAAATCCACAATCGATGGACGCAACGAAAATAAATCACCTCCACTTAGGACGAATCAGCTGGTAGATGTGGGGTCAGTAATTGGACTGCAGTTTGGTTAAAACATATCTAAAGTTTTTATTTTTTTTTCATTTTGGATAGAGTGGGGAACTGTCAAACCTCTGTTGTATTTATTTATTTGTGCCATCGGGGAGATTTCCCTTCATTTCCCGCCTAGCTCACTGGTGTCACTGGATGCCAGTAGCTGGTTGACTAACAGTACCCTCTCTCCTCCCAGCTTGACACCAAACCAGGTGCCCCCCATTGGAAGATTTACCCTCTATGCTTATTCTCGAAAATCTCCCCAAATCTTTCTCATCACTTCCATTCATTAGATTTCAAGCATGGAGGCTCAGAATCACATGTGGGCGCTACATAGGGTGGTCTGTATGCAAATGCAGCCTGCTTAGGAACTCCTACTCCTCCAGACAGACATACAGCTATCAAGACATTTTGATATTTGCATAACCCCTCCCGACATCCCACATCTCACTGAGATTAGTGCTGTGATGTATTCAGGAAGCTATGTACAGCACCCTGCCACCCCTTCTCACCAGCCATGATCATCAGGGGTGTCCCCATCATAATTGCCACCAGAGGCGGGGAGGGAGTGGGATGTGCTGGTGGTCACATTCCGGTAAGGGGGGGTGTTTGCTGGTGGTGGATGCAAACGGCGCTCTGGCCGGCGTCGTGGTCGTACACGACGTAGCTCTGGCCGGTGTCCCGTCTAGCTCACTGGTGTCACTGGTTGCCAGTAGCAGGTTGACTAACGGTACCCTCCCTCCTCCCAGCCTGACAGCTCAGCCGGCCGCCGCTCCCCTTTTCTGGCCGCCTTAGGCGGTGCATAAGGTAGCAAAGGACCTGCCTAATAGGACTTGTAGTTTCATAACAGCTGGAGTGCCAAGGTTACCTATTCCTGATCTACACACTTGTTACCAGTTGGTGACGGGCAGTGGCGTCGCTACAGGGGGGCAAGGGGGGGCAATTGCTCTATAGCTGGTGATATTCAGCAGTGTGCCGCTGTATAATACACCAGCTGAATACCACCAGCTATAGAGGAACAACAAATCCCAGCAATAATACATTATACAGGGTGTTTAATTTATTATTGCTGGCATTTGTTGTTCCTCTATAGCTGGTGGTATTCTGCATTGTACCGCTGTATAATGTATTATTGCTGGCATTTGTTGTATTCCTCTATAACTGGTCAGTGGCATATAATCATTATACAGCGCAATGCAGAATGGCACCAGCTATAGAGGACTACAAATCCCAGCAATAATAAATTATACAGCGCAATGGAGAATAACACCATCTATAGAGGAATACATCAGATCCCAGCAATAATACATTATATACAGTGCAATGCAGAATACCAGCAGCTACAGAGGACTACAAATCTCAGCAATAGTACATTATAGCATAATGTACTATTGCTGCAATTTGCTGTATTCCTCTATAGCTGCTGGTATTCTGCATTGCGCAGCTGTATAATGTACTATATTGCACACCACACTTTTATTTACTTCCACTGTGCCAAGCTTGCTTCCGTGATGGACTACAATCTCAATACAAACTAGTAGTCCATCACTGGAGCCTTTTAAAAAAAAAATCAGATTAACCGATTAATCGAACTTAATAATCAGCTAACTAATCGATTTTGAAAATAATCGTTAGCTGCAGCCCTACCGGGCAGCGTGTAATGACGCGCTGCCCGGCTTCCTGATTGGTCGGGAAACTGGCCAATCAGGATGCTGGGCGCCATGTAATGACGCACCACCCGGCTTTCTGATTGGCCGGGAAGCCGGCTTCATGCTCCCTTGTCATCTCATGATATTTGTAATCTTTTATTTATATATACTTATTTAGTTTTTTTCAGTGGTATGATTAGTGGTGAAAATTATTAGTGCCCCCCCAGTTTTGACTGTGGTATCTTATGTTCCCCCCCCTATATATTGTTCCTAGAGTCGCCACTGGTGACGGGTACCCAGGTACAGGGAACATGTGATACTCCCCATGCTTCCTAAGGTGCAGTGCTCTAAGCAGCTACGCAGCCAATCGCTGGGCCCGAGCACTAACAATGGAGATGGGGGACAGTGTACCATGAGTTTGGTGTTGTGTCACATTTCGCTTTGTAGATGCAGATAATGTTCCCCAAAGTTCTTTTGCCGTGTAGAAATATTCTTAGAAGTTTATTAGATCTCAGTAAGTTGAAGGAGTTGGATGGAGTCAGTGACAGACAATCAGCATAATTACTTCTCAGATAATTGTAGAAGACAATGAAATGCCGAAATGTATAAATAAGTGGCATCATCTCATCTAGATGCTGAGAGAGCACTTGTGGGAAAGAAGAAGAACGTCTGACAGACCCGAAGAGGACACGAGCCGTCAGACCCTGATTGAATGCGGCTATATTAAAGAAAATCACGATGACACCCCGCTGGGCATGGGGGGTGTTAGTAATGGAATTATTATTCATTTTCCCCATAGCCAGAGGAGGAGTCTGGTGTTCAAGGATCTGGACTGAGTGTCTGTGACTATTGTAACACCCAGAATCGTGTTCCCTACACATACACTACATGTCACTGGGAATCATTCAAAAACTATCTACTGTAGATACTTTTATCAGCGCACATTGATATAGGACACTGTTACTATTAATGGACACTTTGGAATGCTTTTAATAGGAATTTCTCATACAATATTTTTGACTTTCAAATGTGGTTGTTAGACGATTTATCATTAACATTTATTCACAGATATATGTATATATACAGGGCCGGCCTTTGGGGGGTTCGAGCGCCATGGCAACAAGGGCGCCCGGCAGCCGACACAGCTCGTCCTGGGGGGCGACTACAGCCTGCGACTTCTCAACTCCTCGCCGCTCTGCCATCCAACATGAGAGCGCTCCCTCCACCCCCCCCCCCCCTCAGCGATGTCCTTGGATCCCAAAGAGAAACTGTCTGCTGAAGCCTGTGGGGGGCGCAGGAGGGAGCGCTGCCTGCTGTCAGGATGGCCGAATGGTAGGGAGAAGAGAAGCCTCAGATTTCAGGACGGCCGAGCGGTGAAGAGAGCGGAACCGCTGTCATCCTGTCAGTTT
>NW_017307543.1:13881-55901 GCF_000935625.1 Nanorana parkeri | reverse complement strand
GCCCCCCCCCCCCCCCCCCCCCCTTCAGCGCTGTCTTCGGATCCCAAAGAGAAACTGTCGCTGAAGCCTGGGGGGGCGCAGGAGGGAGCGTTGCCTGCTTTAGGATGGCCGAGCGGTAGGGAGAAGAGAAGCCGCAGCTTTCAGGACGGCCGAGCTTCAGGATGACAGCAGCTCTGTGCGTGGCCAAGCGGAGGATCGGTAAATATAAGTGATATGTACCGATCCTCTGTGCAGAGCAAACACTGGAGTCATCGTCTGATCACTCCAGAGTTTGTATATAACTGGGGACACATAGTACTATGTGTCCCCAGTTATGAATGAACAGGATGTGATTTACATCACTTCCTGTTAATTCATGATGTTATGAATGGGGAGTAGCACTCAGTACAGAGGCTTCTCACCATTCAGAAACTGGTGATAGTAAATATTTTACTATCATCAGTGTCTGAATGAATGGGAAGCCTCTGTACTGTTTAGACCCCCAATATTTCCCCAAAGCCCCCCCAACAGTAAAAAAATAAATAAATAAACTAAATAATAAAAAATTAATAAAATTATTTTTAAAAAGTGAAAATCACCCCCCACACACACGTATTATTAGACATGTGCAAAGACTAAAAATTACATTTGTTTTAACGAAAACTAAAAACAAATTTTTATGCTTTTTTGGATTCAGCCATTGGCGTGTTCTAGAGGCAGGGCTCATGGCATCAAGAGGTCGGCGCCTATATCGGCGTGTGACGTCACCTGACGCCACGCATGCATAGCGTCATGTGACGTCTTGCTCCCCGCCTCCAAGATGGTGGCACGTATTCGCAGAACGCGCTGGTGGCCAACATGGCCGCCGCACATTCGCAAACAAATTGTTATGTGCCCGAATACATTTTTCGTATATATTCGGGCATATAGTAATTCATTAATTTAACATGTAGTTTGGGTTTTGTGTTCTGTTTTCTATTTCTACTTTTCTAGATACACTTACTTGAAAAAAGGGTCGGCATGACAATCTGACACTTTATTTTTATAGACTCTATTTTAGTTTGACATGTATTGTTTCCCTACAGTTGTTTTATTTGATAAGAATACTTATATTGTGCCTACAAGTTTAATACCTTTGAATACAAGTTTAATTTTACCATACTCTTTAATATGTTTCTTTGGGGTTTAACAAAATGGGAGTCTTTAAATGGTGCTTATATTTTAGAATCTTAGTAACAAACACACACAAAATCCAAATGTTGCACTCGATGGATTTGTGTCTTCATTCAACTGCAACAAACATGTAACTATATGTATATCTAGGAAGGAAGGTCATATAGTATGAAGGAAGGAATGAGGAGCCCAGGTTAGGAAAGAAGGAAGGAGTAACAAAAGAAAGTACAGCAGGAAAGATCTGTGTTAGGAAGGAAGAAAAAAGGGATCCAAGAAAGCAAGGAATGAGGGAAGAAAAGACAGAGGGATGACATGATCTGAAGAAGTAAAGAAAGAAAGGAAGGAAAGAAAGGGAAGAAAGGGAAGGAAGGAAAGGAAGGGAAAGGAAACTAAAGAAAGAAGGCTTTATATAGTTGCACACTCACATCAGCCACTTCTCTCAAGGAGCTTACAATCCAAGGTCCCTATCTCATATACATACATACTAGGGCTGATTTAGCCAGGAGCCAATTAACCTTTCACCATGTCTTTGGAGAAGAAAGAAAGAAAGAAAGAAAGAAAGAAAGAAAGAAAGAAAGAAAGAAAGAAAGGAAAGAAAGAAAGAAAGAAAGAAAGAAAGAAAGAAAGAAAGAAAGAAAGAAAGAAAGAAAGAAAGAAAGAAAGAAAGAAAGAAAATGAAGGCTCACTTAGGATACGGACTGAAAATGTCTGTGACTATTGTACAATCCCAGAATCATGTTCCTTGTACTCTCTCAGCACGTCACTGGGATCTTAAGGAAGGATCAATATATGTCATGGAAGGATATATGGAAGGAAGCAAAGAGGGACCTATGACCTATGAGGGGACATAAGGGAGGGAAAAGGAACAATTACAGAAAGGAAAGGGAGGCGATGACGTCACAGCAGGGTGTCACGCGGTCTCCGATCCCGGGTGACACCCAGCCTCGGGACGCCCCTGGTGCAGAGACCAAGTGATGACATCCCCGGGTCTAAAATAAGGTACGCACAGCACCCTGCTGACCCCTCCCACCAGCCATGATCTACCTGCATTGCATAGAAAAGCCCAGAGACTGAAAACGGAAAGGTTTTATATAAAAATGATTTGAATGTTGATGAGGTGGGAGGAAGGAACCAGAGAAGGCAGCATGTAGGCAGATCAAACTTCAGTTTTAAAGAGAGAATGACAGGAACTGGGTCCATATAATTATCCGTCATGAGAATATTTTGACCCCTGGCAGGAATACGGGAGGATAGACGGATCCGGGACTGACGCCGGTATCATTAGACTCACCCAACAGAGCGACATTTGACAACTCATTCCGGCAACATTTAATAATTTACTTGCCTTTGCCACAAAACTATAACCAGGCATGAAGCGTCTCCCGGTGTAAGATAATGTCCTAGTTTCGTGCGCCGTTGCTCGGCTCGCACGCGGCTTATTATACATGTCAGCTTTGGATCTTGACTATCTCAGCAAAAACAATGTTTCCCCGAGTAAAATTGCAGAGTGACGTAGGATGCGAAATAAAAATGGATATTGGGAAGAAGGCCAATTAAACTAAAAGCATTTGAAGCCATTACTCTCTTCCTGCTGCCAATGATTTCAAGATTCCGAATCGTTCCGTTTGACTGAGCATCTTAGTCTTCGTTCTGCCGCTAATAAGACAAATGAAGGGTCTCAGCGTCGGCGGTTGTTCCGTGGGTGGGCGGGTAAACAGGGGCCAGCGTAAACACATTTGTGACAGACGAAAGAGCAGATCGGTATGGGAATCGGGGGCCGCGTACCAACCGCCGCGCTTATGGCTATAGGCTGATGCGAGCATTTATAGGGGCTTTGAAAGCTTCCGGTGACTTTAAAGAGGAATAAAGGAAAGCTGCGCGGTACAAAAACGACTTAAACCATAGAGAAATCACGTTAACTTTTTATTAATTCGTACCGGCATTGCTGGGTAACCGGCAGTGGAAATTCAATGGTATCGGTTCCTTTGGCTGCGGCCTTACTCCCGTTCTGCTCTGGGGATGGAATGTCCCCCGGCATCCTCACGTCTACTACACGGTATTGGACATGATGACTCATGGATCCTTAGCCTATCACCATTTTGTTGCCCATCTCTGTTCTATCTTATCAATATCTTTTTGTAAGTGACCACCTTCCTCCTGCTGGGGATCCTTCTAGTGATAACTAAAGATCTATATAGTGGAATAAGGACCTTCTTCCTCCTGCTGGGATCCTTCTAGTGATAACTAAAGATCTATATAGAGGAATCAGGACTGCCTTCCTCCTGCTGGAGATCCCTCTAGTGATAACTAAAGATCTATATAGAGGAATCAGGACTGCCTTCCTCCTGCTGGAGATCCCTCTAGTGATAACTAAAGATCTATATAGAGGAATCAGGACTGCCTTCCTCCTGCTGGAGATCCCTCTAGTGATAACTAAAGATCTATATAGAGGAATCAGGACTGCCTTCCTCCTGCTGGAGATCCCTCTAGTGATAACTAAAGATCTATATAGAGGAATCAGGACTGCCTTCCTCCTGCTGGAGATCCCTCTAGTGATAACTAAAGATCTATATAGAGGAATCAGGACTGCCTTCCTCCTGCTGGAGATCCCTCTAGTGATAACTAAAGATCTATATAGAGGAATCAGGACTGCCTTCCTCCTGCTGGAGATCCCTCTAGTGATAACTAAAGATCTATATAGAGGAATCAGGACCTCCTTCCTCCTGCTGGTGACCCCTCTAGTGATAACTAAAGATGTATATAGAGGAATCAGGACCTCCTTCCTCCTGCTGACTTTTTACAGGCTAAAAAAGGCAATAATTGACATTGTGTGGTGTTCTATGTAGAACTAAAGCAGCATTCATTTACATTGAGAGTCAGGGAATCAGAGGTGATATGGGGTTTGGAAGTTAGTATCCTGGCCCCACACTCTTTTTGTAAATATGGAGTAAAATATTCCTCCCTCCCAGTACAAGTCTATACTGTATGTGTTGGGTCTGACCTGACTAGATAATAAAGGTCTTTCTATCTTACTTCATCTCAGGCTTGTGAATCATAATCCCTGATATGTATGAGAAGCATTTAGAAATGTATAAACCCGATTCATCAAAATATGGAACAGCAAGCAAACAGGAAATGTCAAAGACATGTCAAAAATATAGCACCAGGTTGATGGCGCAATGATAACGCTTTGTGTGCTTAATAAAAATACACTGGCAGTTTTCCTTTAATGAGCTGCAATTAATAGCGTCATGTGAATAGACTTGTCTCAGCCCCGCGCGAGTTGGCGCTTTTCATTTTTATTTTTTTGTGTTTGAGATTGAATAGATCCATTCAGAGAGAAACAATGAGAAAGACGAAGGTGATGTATTGATCACCACACAAAGCGTTTCACTTGAGAACGCTAATAAATGACACGTCAAATCATTTTAAGGGTATGAAAAGACGCAGAAAAGCATACAAACAACGTGCAGCGCTGCTATTAACGAGCAGATCGGAGGGAGGACATGGACAATTAAATAAGTTGTGAGCGGAATGATTGAGGAGAAGTGGATTTAGCCGAAAAATTATCAATGTCACTGCTGGGTAAATTTCAATGAAGATGAGGCTCTGGGGGCCAATTCACAGAAATGCGTTGCAGTTGCGCACCATGCATGTGTTAGTGTGTTGTGCTGTCATTTGCTTTCAATAGCACCCCGGTGGACTAAAGGAACACACATTAGCTAACTCACTACTATGCACAGTGTTACGCTGCATCAGAAACAATGGTGCATGTCTATTTTGTGGTCTGTGGTGGTGCATTGACAGTCTATTCAAATGACAGGATAGATGTGAGTGGGCCTTTAGCTTTAGATGCACTTTAATAGTTGAACTTCAAACCACTTGACAGTGTTAAAAACTCAATTGGTGTGCTTAGTTCCCTGGTCTGTACACCTGCTGTACCCATTATGAGGGGCTCCCACCATTCCTGCACTGATTTCTCAAGTCAATATGCCTGCTGTGCCCTTTATGAGGAGTTCCCACCATTCCTGTGCTCAGGTCCTGGGTTTGTAGACATTTCTGTGCCCATTATGAGGGGTCCCACTATCCCTGCACTGAGTTCACAGGTCTGTACACCTGCTGTGCCCATTATGAGGGGTTCCCACCATCCTTGCGTTTAGTTCCCACGTCTATACAACAGCTGTGCCCATTATGAGGAGTTCCCACCTACCCTGTGCTGAGTTTCTAGGTCTATACACCTGCTGTGATCATTATGAGGGACTCCCACCATCCCTGTGCTGAGTTCCAGAGTCTGTAGACCTGCTGTGGCCATTTTGTGGGGTTCCCACCATCCCTGAGCTTAGTTCCTGGGTCTGCACACCTGCTGTTCCCATTTTAAGGAGCTCCTACCATCCCTCTGCTTAGTTCCTGGGTCTGTAGACCTGCTGTGCCCATAATGAAGAGCTTCCACCATCCTTTTGTTGAGTTCCCAGGCCTGTACACCTGCTGTTCCCATTATGAGGGGTCCCCACCATCCCTGTGCTGAGTTTACAGGTCTGTATACCTATTGTGCCCATTTTGAGGGGGTTCCATATCCCTATGCTGAGTACTCAGGTCTGCACACCTGCTGTGCCCATTATGAGGCACTCTGTGCTGAGGTCCCAGGTCTGCACACCTGCTGTACCCATAATGAGGGGCTCTCATTATGTATGCACTTAGTTTCCTGTGGCAGTATACAGATGCCACAGCTTTCTTCTGATATTGTACTTTGGATCAAGTAATTTAGTTTCAGCTTTTGGGACCCATAAATTGAACTAATTTCCCTTTTTTCTGGCAGCACATCCCGGATTACCATATTTACGCGGCACTATTGTGCCTTTAGAAATGAACTAGAGAAATAAAACACACCGCTAATAATTTAGAGGAAGTCTCTTGATGTATGGCTGAGTCTTTTTTAATATTGTGATTCTTGCTGAAATCCGGGCGTTATCGATTACCGTTCCTCTCACCGCCCCCCTCGGGAGAGTTTATTGCATACAATCTTTCACTTGTCGGAAATTGAAGTCACTGCTCAGCTTTACTGTCATTGATCAGAGGGGTCTCCAGCCAGGGACGGATTCAAGGAAACTTAAATGGATGAAACAACTTTGTTATGGGGCCGTTACAAAAAAAAAACTAGAGAAGGGAATGTAGAACGTCCAATGAGAACACCAGAGCAAAAAAATTAGTCCAAAATCTGCTTGTTGATTGTGATCAAGGAATCGGTGCATGGTTCATCCTAAAAATTGGGGATTCTCTCTATGCATAGGTATGAAGAGGTTTTTGTTTTTTTTTACTAGTCATCATTATTATTTCATCATTCAATAGTCTATAGTTTTTAGTTCACAGGACAGATCTCAACTTCCTTGAGATAGGAAGGAGCCCGGAGCAAATAAAAAGGATAAAATAAGCAAATGGCCTACATGAAAGGCTAACAGGGGAGGACAGGGAACCAAGAGGTTAAGCCTGGGCCGTCCCTTTAAAGTTTGCCTCAGACGGCATCTCGTTGGGCCACGTGGGGAGGGGAGGGTGGCAAGTGTGCCTGCCCTCCTCTTTTCTGGCCAGAGCATCCCAGGTTGCTAAGAGCCCTAAGCAACCTGTGAAGCTGTGTTCGGTGTCTCGTCCAGCTTCCTGACGTCACCGGTTGGCAGGAGCTGAGTGGGATGGGGTGGCTGGTGTCCCACCCAGCCCATGGCAACCAGTGACATCAGTGATCTGGGCAGGATGCCAGACAGAGGTAACGTGCACCCCAGCTTGAAATTTGATAACTGTGTTTTCTCATTAACTTCATTACCATAAAATGGAGAAGCCCATTACAACCCATAATAACATAACAAATGAGAAGCTAGTAGAAACGTTAACCCCTAAAAAGCCAAGTAGAAACCATAACCCAATTAAAAACCAATTTAAACTGCAAGAAGCATTTAAAAAATATATTTTTTATCCTATGCTATGTAAATGGGAACATGTATCAAATATAAAATAGGTGTTATCCCAATTTGGCTGCAAAAGTGGAAATACACTTTAAGTACCCATCTTTGGTATGGCGTCCCATAATTGTTTGCGGTCAACTGGTAGTGACCCGGGGATTTATGGGTCAGTATGTCTCTGCAGTTAGGTTCGAGCATGTGCCCAAAGCGGTGTGTTGCGGCTGGGGCACTAATAAATGAATGCAGTTCCACAGTAACAGATTTTGCATCATTATGGGTGCCTTCAAGGACCTGCAACCCTAATCCGTTAGAAAGTTTATGGTCTTATACAGCATGTTTGTAATTTTGCAATTTCGGTATTTGCTGCTATGGCCATTGGTCAAGTATCTTCCACTGGATAGATGATATGATTCCAGTGGATAGATGATACAATTCCAATGGAGAGATGATACAATTCCAATGGATAGATGATACAATTCCAATGGATAGGTGATACAAATCCAATGGATAGATGATACAATTCCAATGGATAGGTGATACAAATCCAATGAATAGATGATATGATTCCAGTGGATAGATTATACAATTCCAATGGATAAATGACATAATCCAAATGAATAAATTCACTAATTCCAATGGATAGATTATATAATTCTAATGAATAAATGATACAATTCGAATGGATACATGATCAAATTCCAATGGTTAGATGATATAATTCCAATGGATAGATTATACAATTCCAATGGAGTGATACATTAATTCCAATGGTTAGATGATATAGTTCCAATAGATAGATAGATGATTTTATTCCAATAGATAGACTATAAAATTTCAGTGGATAGATGATATAGTTCCAATAGATAGATTATGTAATTTTAGATTGTAAGTCCTCAGGGGCTTGTCTTGAATTGTATTGTGATTGTAATATCTTCCCTATATTGTAAAGCGCTGCACAAACTGTTGGCGCTATATAAATACTGTATAATGATGATAATAATAATTATTATTATTATTCCAATAGATAGACTATATAATTCCAGTGGATTGATGATATAGTTCCAGTGAATAGGTGATATAATTCTAATTGATAGATGATATATGGATAGATGATAGTTAACATTAGTTTTTGTGAGCTTCTAATTTTAAACCTAAATCTTTTTAATGCACTCATTCCATGAAAGGGATCTAGTCATGTAAGCTTTGATTGTATTATCAGAAACAACTCTAGTATGTATTCCTATTACAATGCTGATGTTATAACAGGATAGCATGTGCTGGGACTTTTCAACTCCTTTAAAACAAAGAATATCACGTTGAGTGAGAGGAAAGTTACGTATGGGGCATTGTTGATTCCCACTGCCTGGAGACAGGAATTGAAAATCCTATGTTACATCACTTTAATAGCTCCAGTAACTATTAGCTCTTGTCAGCATTTCAACACAATTAGGCTTGAAACTAGCCATTATGCTTATTATAATTACGCCTAAAGCTGTTCCTTTAAAGCTCGGTGTCCTTAAACACTCAATAATTAGCAGGTGAAGTACCGTGATGTGACGAACACGTAGATGGGTAAATACTGAGGAATGGATCCAATTATAGAGAAAGGTTCTTGGGTCATTTATCAAGGGTGAAAGTCACTGCAGTGTTAAGTGATGTCAAGAAGGGCACGATGGCGAAGGGAGATTCTAATTTGTTGCTCCCGCCATGGCTCAGGTTTCTGCTTTCTCTATGGCGGCCCTAATTATAGAAAAATCTGACAATACAGGAACTCTACAGTGCCTGCCTGGTCTAAACGCAAGTAAAATAAGTTCAAGGTCGAGTATACTGATGAAAACAACCTCTCAGACCAATGAGGTGCTCCAAGAATTTGTAAACACCTGCTCACCATTCTTAAAGCGAATGTCAACCCTAACAATGAACTTCTCTTACTTGGTCCCTTTTGGTCTGTTAAATATACCATTAAAAGTATTTTGTCATATTGATTTCATGAGCTGATGATACTGCCAGAATCTTGTCAACTGATAACTTCCTGTGCTGTCTTCCTGTTACCAGTTACATTGTTTCCAATGATCTCTAAGGGTGGCAGAACCCTTCCCCTCTATATTAGACAGCTGCGATTTGTTTCGTTCCGACTCAAAATTCGGACACATCAAAATTCCTGAATCACAAAGTATCGAAAATGCGTCTGAATTCGAATGTCCGTTTCCGAATTTCAGATCCCGTCCAAATTTCGTTCAAAAACATAAATGAATCGGACATGTAACTTTTCTGGCCAATCAGATGTGTTTTTCAGTTTAATGCATCCGAATGAGTTTGAATCTGAGTTTTTGAATTGCATTCGGGAACTCCCGAACGCCAATCGGGTCTGGGAGCCTCAGGTTTAGTTTTATCTATATTTGGGTCACAATGTTGCCGCTACGAATATTCCTTCGTATTATAGAATACCACTAATTATATATACATAATGCTAAAACTGATGCTCCAAGACCCGAATGGAGTCCGAATTTCTGAATAGCATTCGAGAGCTCCTGAATGCCATTCGGGTCTGGAAGCCTCAGCTTTTATATGGCTCCCAAACCTGTATTGCTTTGTGGAGCTCCCGAATGGTATTCAGAGATTTTTACTCCCATTGCCATTCGGGTCTGGGAGCCTCAGCTTTAGTATTAATATCTGTATATGGTTTTCGGTGGTATTCGAAACAAATATTCGTAAACTCATTTGAAACTAACCAAAATTCGGATATTGTCCAAATCTGAAACGAATTGAATTTTGGATCCGAATCCCGAAATAACGGAATATCCGAACATATATTTTCGCAGCTTACATGTCTACTCTATATTATGAAGAAAGGTAGACGGGAATGTGTTTGTAGCAATATTACTGCAACATATGACATGTGTGTCCTTGGGTTTAGATACACTTTAGGCTCCAGTTTAGGAGTTGCCATCCAAGTAACTGCCAGGGATTAGTGATTGTACTGGCCTGAGTTCGGTTTTCTTGGACTTTTGTTGAACCCTGCAAGAAATTCGGGTTTGGCGAATGTCCAAGTAAACTGAAACTTTGTCCTCGAAACCAATGTCATTGATTGACAGGACGGTAACCACTTGGCTGCAAAACGTCATTGATTACTAAGATGCAGGCGGGTGCCCCATACCAACCAATGATGCTGAGGGGCTGCCAGCATCTTAGCATCCAGTGCCGCTGTGGGGCCATTTGTTAAAATGCTGGTGGCCCACACCATCATAGATTATTATCCTAACTACTAATGTGTGGCTAGGCTACCAGTCAACCAATGATGCCATGTGGTTGCTCGGAGACAGATGAAGGTTTGGCATGCAGGCCAAATCATTTGCATGTTTGGCAAACTATGAACAGCTTGGGTTTGGGTCAACCTCATGGTCAACTCAAGCCTGAAGATCATCCCTATGAGGCATGCCCATATTGAAAAAAAACAAGTTGTTCAATACTAGGGAAGGAAGCAGTCCATTAAGACTTCCACTCATCCCATTGCTAAAAGTCTGTACCAGTCCATACCAGCCTCTACAGGCAGGGAATGGAGGGAGAATCTGCAGGAGCCAGAGCTTTGCAACTGTAATCCCCTGGTCAAGGTTACAATACTGTGCCACTCTTTGCAGTGTGCCTGCCGCCCCCTTTGTGGCCAGAGTGTCCGAGGTTGCTAAGAACTGGGCGGGAATATGTGTAAGGGCCATACACATCTTTCCACCATTCTCTTTTTTAGAGTAAGAGCGATTGACCCGTGGAGTGTTTTAGCAAACAAGGCAGCAATGGCAAAATCAATAAGTGAAAATAAAAATAATCTTATCCAGGGAACTAGGGATGCGCCGATACTGGTATCGGTAGCGTTGCTGAGTATTTGGTCGAGTACTCGGTCGAATGCTACGATGCCTGGTCCGCTACCTAAAGTTCCGGTGTCAGAAAGCCGGGCAGTGAGACATTACACGCTGCCCGGCTTCCCTATTGGCTGGGAAGCCACCTCCATGCTCCCTCGTCACCTCGTCACGAGGGAGCATGGAGGCGGCTACCTGGCCAATCAGGAAGCCGGACAATGATTCATTACCTGCACCCCAGGTTCTTGATAGGCCAGAATGCTGGCTCGATGCTCGTTCGACACCTGGTGATGAGGGACCATGAGGACGGCTTCCCTGCTAATAGGGAATCAGAGTGGCGAGTCTTTACATGCCACCCGGCTTCCCGGCTAATCAGGAAGCAAGGTGGTGAGTCATTACACACCGCCTGCTTTTCACTCACCTCATAGTTCTAGCCGACCTGGGACAATGAGACTGTCACAGGTCGGCTCAGTAGATCGGGAGGTGAGCGAACACATACCGGTGTCCGCTCACTTCTCGATCCTGTCACACCTCTCTGCTGTGACAGGGGAGGGGATGGATTCCCCCCTCCCCGCTCCGATCCGCCAGCGCTGACTGGCGGAACAGACGGGGGAGGGGGCGGGTACAGCTGGCTCTGCCTCTACATAGGCAGAGCCAGCTGTCACTCACGCAGCTGGGCGGGTCTCAACATCGATGTCAGGATCTGCTCCGGCTGCGGCGTCTCAGTATACCGCGAGCTGTAGCTCACGGTATACTGAGCTTAGGGTGACAGGAGGATGCTAGTTTGTGTACTCCGGTTACCCTAAAGAGAACTATGGGGAAAACCCCTGACCCCATAGTTCTCCTTTAATGGGACTTCCGGTATCAGCGAGTACTGAAAAAATATTATCAGTACTCGTACTCGATACCGAAAATCTGCTATTGGTGCATCTCTACTGGGAACTGACCTGACTGACCTTGGCGAGTTAGAAAATTATAATTTTTTCTCCTTATAAGACAGAATCTGCAACGGTTGCACATGTCCAGACCGGAGCTGCAGGAACTGCGAGTGAGTGAACTTGATGGACATTTTTTTAATCTTATTAATTATGTAACAATCTTGTATATAAAAATAGAAGACAGGATCACAACTGGCAGGAAAATAGTTTTACAGAAAGAAGATGACAAGGTATGGAAGAAGTGATCCAACGATCCCTCAGTCATTCCTGCGCATGTATTCAATGTCAGAAGCACACTTTAAAAAAGAACAAAGGGAACTAGCGGGGGAACTTTGTAACCGTCTGAAAAATTCTGGATTTTCTTCTTTTATGATTAAAAAGAAGCTCAGTTAACGTGACTCATCTGTGTTACTCACTCCGCTGTGAACTTCTCACATCAGATGCAGAACGTGATATTGTTACTGATGGGGAGTACAATACATGGAGTGCCGGCGCTCCTCTAGAGTGAGTGCAACGTCTGCAGTATTGTAATCAGCGCCGCGATGTACCGTGCATGCCTTATGAGCGCCGGTATTCCGCAGTTCAACGCTGAGCCCAAATTGGCTGCAAAAATAGCACGGAATCAGCTGCATGCAATGCGTGGATTGTTGATGAGCCACTTGTTAAAGCTGAACTCCAATCAAAATGAGGAATTGAGGGGAGTCTGTACTTTGCCCATTTAGAGTAGACCTTTCCCCACCTCACCTAAAAGAAACCGTTTTCTCTTCGTCCCCCTGCAAAGTCCAACAAATACCTGTTGATGCAGCCAGTGAATTGCACCAATGTAATGGGGTGGCAACAATGCTGCACTGCTCCTGAATTCAGAGCAGCGTTGTCACCTTCAAGTAGGCTGTGAATGTTCTTACTACAGTGGGGGGAGAAGATGTTGCAGGGGGTGCGGTCATCAGCATTGTCATTGAGCTTTCAAAAGCCTGTAGCACCTGGCCACACCCAGGGCCGGGTTTACTCCCCCTGCCGCTCTGTTTCTTTATTTTTATCACTTTTTATTAAATTATTTCTTATTTTTGTTAATTTTTATTTATTTAATTTTTTAATCTTTTTACTTTTTTATAGTTTTTATCTTATTATTTTTATTTTTGTACTTTTTAATCACCTTTTTATTTCATTTTTTTAATTTTTTTTTTTAAATCAATGTAATTTTTTTTCCCACCTAACTTTATTGCTATCACACAGGAGATAACAAGCCCCTGTGTGATGGCAAGGTAGACGGCTACTTCCTCCGGCGTCAATCCACATTAACAGGACGCCGGAGGAAGTATCTGACAGCTGGGGGGAGGAGTTGCGGCCCGCCGCGCCGTGATTGGCCGGCAGCCGCACACTACGGAGCCGGTGGGCGGAGCCTTGGACCGCCCCGTCGTGATTGGACGGCGGCGGACCGCAGTGTGCGGCCGCCAGACACCTTACATCGGCGCCCGCAACTTCCCCACAAGGTCACCGCTGCCGCCCCTCTGTGCTCTGCCCCCCGAGGCCGGGCCTCGGTGGCCTTGTGGGAAATCCAGGCCTGGCCACACCTAGTCCTGCCCACTGCTTTCTGGATATGCAGCCCTGCCTCTGTTGGTGAACCCCTCCCACCGTGAGCTGCAGTGTCTGAGATGGGGAGCGTATGAGACACAAATGAAGGAGAATTTGGCTCAGTCAGGGAAGGTAAAGGTTTTGCTTGTTTTTGAGACTTGTGCAGCACATAGTAACTGGATTTGGGACTTGCTTAGACTGTCATACAAAATGTTTTTGCTGGCGACGTACACTGTATGTCGTCAGTCACGAAGGGGTTAAGGCAAGAAAGGGTGTTTGTGCCATGTGGTAATATGTATTATAACACCCATTAACACCTTTGTACAAAACTCCGGGATAAGTAAATATTGCCTATACAGAGTCACGTGAATTATTTCTTGAATCTTGGTGAGCTTTGTGTATTTCTTCCAGATCTGTGCAGTCATCCAGTGTGAGACTTGGAGCTTCCTGTAATAAAGACCGGTCACTGCTGCTCTCTCTCCTTGTGCAGGGTGACTGGTCTTGTCTCCGCCCCCTCCTGTAGTTTTCTGCAGGCAGCCTGTAGTGGATGGGGCCTGCTGGGCCTCTCCCACAGCTCTGCTCACTGCACAGCTGGGTTTGTAAGGCATTTGGTGCGCACAAAGTGGATTTAGACCTCCCCTCTCTTTCACCTTTCCTCGTACAGGGCAGGCACTCCCCCTGTAAGCCTGATTTTGGACAGCATGTGGCAGCACAAAGATTTCAGTAAGGAGCTCCATCTGCATTTAAATGAAAATACTTTAGCAGGAATACAGAGCAGAGCAGAAGAGTTATTTTTATGTACTTACCTGGATCTATCTGTGGGGCACACAATTTAAAGTCCCCTGTCGAGCAGCCATTCCATCACAAATATGCCATCAAAGGGAATCTAAAGACTTGTTCTATGCTTGCCAGTGACTCGCTATATTCACGCTATTGACTTAGCATGATAGCCAGCCAATTAGCATTTTCAGAAACAGGTCTAGCTCGACTCTACAGTAGAGGTAACACTAACTAAAGACTGGTCACTGCTGCTCTCATTCCATGTGTAAGGTGACTGGTCTTGTCTCCGCCCCCTCCTGTTATAAAGACCGGTCACTGCCTCTCTCTCTTCTTGTGCAGGGTGACTGGCCTTGTCTCCACCCCCTCCTGTTATAAAGACCACTTACTGCTGCTCTCATTCTATGTGTAAGGTGACTGGTCTTGTCTCCACCCCCTCCTGTAATAAAGACCAATCACTGCTGCTCTCATTCCATTTGCAGGGTGACTGGGCTTGTCTCCGCCCCCTCCTGTAATAAAGACCAATCACTGCTGCTCTCATTCCATTTGCAAGGTGACTGGGCTTGTCTCCGCCCCCTCCTGTAGTTTTCATCAGGTAGACTGTAGTGGGTGGGGCCTGCTGGGCATCTCCCACAGCTCTGCTGTCTGCGCAGGCTATGTTCAGCACAGTGATGATGTCACTGCTACTTTTTCAAGGTAATAAAAGGAAGCGCAAAGGCATTTGGTGCACACATAGTGGATTTATATCCTTTGTGGCTGTTGAGCTGTGGAAAGTTTGTGTGTCCAGAGTTCCGCTCTAACAGACCAAATAAGAAACGCTCCTTGTTACGGCTTCAATAAACTTGGACGTAAAAATCTCAGCAGAATAGAATGCAATTTGGCCCGTTATACGGCGACGTTTTGGACCAGCATCAGCCCATTTTTCAAGCCAGGATTCTAGAGAAACAACCAACCAGACTATGTGAACTTTTCATCCGCAGCTCTTCGATGGTCTTTCGATAGAACGCTGATTTTTAGTTTTTTTGCAGCCAGGATAGATTGCTATTTTTAGCCCTCCGAGTAGCTCGTATCAGTGAATTACAGCACAGAATAGCACATGCCACGTTTTGGAAATGTATCACACTTTAATCAGCGAGCATCTGTTTTAATTAGCATTTTTAGACTGTCAGAACAAACCATTGTCTAATGCCAGGCGTTCACGTATGAAGGGAGCAGGTGGCACGGTGACAGAGAAGCAGATAAAGAAATATGCCGCCATGTGTGGCCGCGTCAAAATACGGCCATGTTTGGCATCTGCTTTGGTTGCTGGAGCTTGGTCTTGGCTAGGCTGAATGGAAGCCTTCGCTGAGGGATGGTGACCAGGGGCCGATAAGGGCGTAGAGAGCAGGGGACGCGTGATCATCCACCCATGGTGCATCTTGTTCGAATAGAGCCAGTATACTAGTATTTGCAAAATGAAATGTGACAATGGCAGCTGTGTTTTAGGAACGGAATCCAAAATCCTGCATATGTAGACAGCTCCCACCTTCCCATCCGGACTCTTTTTGGCTGTACAACCTTGTGAATCAAACATTATGGGCCTGATGTAGAAACGTTCCCTCTGGCACATAGCTGGGCTAAGGCGATTCATACGGCATTCACACCACTAGAAGGAGCCAAGGAGCATATGATTTCTATGCTTCTCGGCTCCATCTAGTGGTAAGAATGCTGTGCGAACGGCATTCGCCCAGCTATGCACTGGGTGGAAGGTTTATACATCAGCAGTGTGCACTGTGAGAATTGATTTTTAAATAAATGTTTAAATAAAATAAAAGCAAAAAAGAATTGAAATTAAAGCCCAACTCCAGCCAAAAACGTACCCTTAAAGTGGGGCTACCCCCACACTACAAGGGTTAAGCGCTCTTCTGTCTAGGGGGCTCAAATAAAGCAGATATACTCATCTGATTCTTAGTCCCACCATGCTGCTAGACTGGTGCCCAAAGCCTCTTCTCTTCTCCCTTGGGTCTATGGACTACTGAGGTCATCACATATAATGCAGGTCCATTGACTTCTGATCAGTACAGGAAGTCATGGGAAATTTCTAAAAATGGGCACAAGTACAAAAACAAAAATTCATTTTTGGTAGAGCCAGGAGGGTTGGAACTTCTGAGTTTTTGTTATTGCTGTCCTTGCTTTCCTGTCCTGGGGTGAGGACAAGCGCACCCCTCATTTTTTTTATGGGTGTCATGGGGCAGGAAGTGAAGCGAAATCTCCTCAATGGGTCCACACATTTGGAAGTAAAGAACATGATAGAAATTTGGCAGAAATCCCCAAAGAAAAATCTGCCTAGAGTTAGGACAATGTTTTGTGTGTTGTGGTGTATCGGCAGCCGTATCACATAGCATGGGTCACCAAAGAAGGCCTTCGCGGAAATGACTGTCTCATACATTCTCCGGCTATTCAGGTTCCAGCTGCTATTTCACTGCCCATTAGAGGAGACCTCTGAGGTTCCTCCCCATGACAAAGAGGGTAGGAAGCATTATGTAAGTAGGACTTATGCTGGGCACACACCTTACAACCATCGCAAGACTTTTGTCTTGCGATGGTTGTAAGGTACTTAAAAAAACGTACGATCTGCCCATCTTGGACAGGCAGATCGTACTAGCGATGATCGCAAGCTGTGCCCCCCTGAGTGTCGGGCTTCCGATGACCGCGATGCCGAACGGGCAGTGTGCGCTTGCGCACACCGGCCCGTCCGGCTTTTATCTTACGAACATGCTACACACCCGCCGAACATCGTACGATGCTCGGCGGGTTTTCAAACATGTTCGTAAGTTAAAAGTCGCGTGACCTTACAGTAGTAGAGGTCGCACGGCTTCCACACACCTTACGATAATCGTACGATCGCGGGATTTCCCGCGATTATCGTACGATTATCGTAAGGTGTGTGGGGACCCTGAGGCTTTAACCCGAGATTTGAACAAGATGGTGCTATGCAGCAGGGCATGACATATCATAAAAAGAGAGACATGAGGAACCATGATTTTCACGCATCATGTATTTTGTTCACACTAATTTCATTTAAACAAGAACTTGAGGCAGATAAAAAAGGTCTCAAAAAATTCAGTGGTCTAACAATAGGCATATCAGACCACATGGCTGCTATGGGGCCCGGGGCTGGGAAGGGACGCCATTATGCCCTTAAATACTTAGGGGGGTATTCGGCTCGTAAAAATAGCCGCACGCGGCTGCAGTGAATAGCCGAAGAGGCTTCGGCCTCCTTCACTCCAGGTCGGTTATTCATTTGGCTGCCTTTGGCAGCTTAGTGAAACCCCCCCTAATTATCAGAGTATCTGAACTTACAGTTTTATCTCCTACAAATATCTGTTAGTCCTGCCAGTAAAGTCCACCTAATGCAGCTTGATGTGATGGGGTGGCAACAATGCTGCATTGCTCCTGAATTCAGAGCACAGTTGTCACTCTCATATAGATTGTGCCTGCTTGTAATACAGTGGGGTCAGATGATGCTGCAGGGGGGCATGGCTATCAGCATTGTCACTGCTGATTCATAAGTCTGTAGCTTGTCAATCAGCACATAGTCCACTGCTTTCTGGATTGACAGCACTCAAACTGGAATCCTTCCACTGTGAGCTGCAGTGTCTGGGAGGGGTAGCATATGAGACACAAATGAAGGAAGATTTGGCTCAGTCAGGAAAGGTAAAGGAAGTTTGTTTTGTTGTTTGTGCATTACATTACATAACTGGATTCCGAACTTGTTTAGGCTGTCATACAGGTCATACAATGTCATCCTGTCCCTGTGAGTCCAATACATAGAATGGAGTAACAGTTGTCCCCAGGACAGGAAGGCAAGCACAGTGATCAGGGCCGGTGCTAGGATTCTTACCTAGACATGCAAAGTTGCATTTGTGCCCCCCCGACCCCTTGACTTGATGGACTAATGTCTTTATTCAACCTCAAATACTATGTAACTTGTCAAAATGCCCTGTTTTTACAGGGGTCGGGGAGGGGGTGCAAAAATGCACCTTGCCTGTGTAGGCAAGAATCCTAGCACCGTCCCTGCGTGCGGTCATGGAGCCGCTCACCACCGCTGATCACTCTGGCGGTACCATTCTTTTCTAATGGCACCCCAGTCACGTCGGGCGGATCGCGTGGTTTCCTGCTGCGATTCCGCCTGTGCAATTGAATGCTAAAAAGCTGCGCGTTGTGTGTCGGAAAAAAAGGTACATGTACCTTTTTTCAGCGATTGCCACGTGGATGTAATCAATGGGGTCGTGCGGCAACCGCAGTGTGCAACTGCACGCGATCGCGCGGTCCCGGGACCTGGGTCCTGGGCGTCCCGGATTGCCCAGGTTTGCACCGGCCCTTAGCTGGATTCCAGCTTCATTGTACCACTGCCTGCGAGCTTGTTGGCTTCCTGTGTAAGCTGACCAATTAAGACAAACCTGTCTCTTCTAGGAGAGAGGGAAGCAATATTCAGCTGTGCATGCAATCTGATCTTTCTTGGTCTTTTAGGTCAGACTTTTTTTTTTTAGAACTGGAAAGCTGGTGATGTTGGTTGGAGAATGGCCCAACTATCTACAAATGGTTATTATAAAATATACATATTCAATGGACTGGAAAAAAAGGAATAATAACAGCAATAGAAATAGATTCCAGTAATAGCGAAATTCTTGATTATAAAATGCAAATGATCTTTAAAATTAGGAGACAAAGATAGAAACTGATGATACTAAGGGTACTATCTGCTACTAATCAAGGAACTAAGCTATTATATCAATGAACTTATTTTGATTACACTGTTATTTTTATTTTCTTAAAGATATACCCAGAGATGGAATTAAAGTGGACCTGTAGCCGGGGTATGGACATTTATTAGCATATTAGATTAGCTCTCACTGACCTCTAAAGTTGCAGGCACTGTGGAGCAATTTATCTTTAAAGGAGAACTATGGGGTAAGTGTTTTTCCCCATAGTTCTCCTAAGGGTCACGGGAGGACACAAACTAGCGTCCTCCCGTCACCCAAAGGTCAGTACATGGAGAGCTACGGCTCGCGGTATACTGAGACCGCCGCTGCTGGGACGGATCCCGACATTACTGTTGAGATCCACCCAGCTGTGTGATTGACAGCTGGCTCTGCCTATCTAGAGGCAGAGCCAGCTGTACCCGCCCCCTCCCCCGTCCGTTCCGCCAGTCAGCGCTGGAGGATCGGACAGGGGAGGGGGGGAATCCCTGCAGTGACAGTCACGGCTCTCTGCAGGGACCGGATCGAGAAGTGAGCGTGCGACGGTATGTGTTTTCTCACTTCCCGATCTACTGAGCCGACGTGTGACAGTTTCATTGTCACATGTCGGCTCGAACTAAGAGAATGAGTGATTTTCACTCACCTCATAGTTCTCCTTTAAGGTTCACAGCAGAAGCAGTAAAGTCATCCTTCGTTCAGCAGCTCAGCTCAGCCTTCTCCCCTCTCCCAGCAGTGAATCCTCAGCTCAGCACTCCCTGCTCCTTATCAGTGAGTCAGCAACTCAGCTCTCCTTGCTCCCCCCTTTCAGCAGTGACTCAATAGCTCCCTCCTCCCAACAGTAACTTGTCAGCACAGCACTCTCTGCTCCTTCTCATCTATGAGTCAGCAACTCAGCTCTCCCTGCTCCTTCCTCCTAACAGTGACTCAACAGCTCCCTTCTCCAGGCAGTGACTCATCAGCTCAGCACTCCCTGCTCCCTCCTTCAAACAGTGACTCAGCAGCTCCCTTCTCTAGGCAGTGACTCATCCGCACAGCACTCCCTGCTCCTTCTCATCTGTGAGTCAGCAACTCAGCTCTCCCTGCTCCTTCCTCCTAACAATGACTTAACAGCTCCCTTCTCCAGGCAGAGACTCATCAGCTCAGCACTCCCTGCTCCCTCCTCCAAACAGTGACTCAACAGCTCCCTTCTCCAGACAGTGACTCATCCGCACAGCACTCCCTGCTCCTTCTCATCCGTGAGTCAGCAACTCAGCTCTCCCTGCTCCTTCCTCCTAACAGTGACTCAACAGCTCCCTTCTCCAGGCAGTGACTCATCAGCTCAGCACTCCCTGCTCCCTCCTCCAAACAGTGACTCAGCAGCTCAGCTCACCACACTCCCTTCTCTCAGCGGGGAGTGGAAAGCAGGGTGAGCTAAGCTACTAATTAGCTGCTGGTAATTGGGAGTGGAGTTGTTGAGTTACTGCTGAGAGGGGGAAGCAGGGGGAGCTGAGGTTCAGAGTCGCTGCTCAAAGATGGAAACTGGGGGAGCTGAGCTGCAGAGTGACTGTTGGGAGTAGGGAACAGGGTTTCTTTGCTGCTAAAAAAAGATTTGGATGACTTCACTGGTTGTGCTGTGATCTTGGAGGCTGAATTGCTCTACAGTACTTGCAGCTACAGAGGTCAATGTAGGCTCTAGATGTGCTTTAAGTTGAATTTAAAGTGGTACTTTAAGAATTTTAAAACATACCATCAAATGACTCCCTGCAAAGAAAAGAATTAATACTTTTACCCCTCACCCAAGCCACCACTGGCCTCTGCTGTCTTCACCATGTACACCTGCTGAGCTATCTTCGGCATCTGACACTTTCAGGAGTGTCAGATGATTGGTCCTCCTCTGCATTTTGTTACTTCTTCCTCTGGCTCTTATGGCAAGCCTGTGTCTGAGTGTGATGTAGAGGCTGGAGGAAGAAAGTGGACTGGGGACCATGGCCAGAGGAAGAAACCACAGCATGCAATGGTAGGGTCAGAGGGCTGAAGGCAGACACAATGTGCGGCTGGAGGGAACAGAGGGCTGAAGGCAGAAACCACAATGTGTAGCAGGAGTACACACAGGGCTGAAGGAAGAAACCACAGCATGCGGCTTGGGGATACAGGGTTGGAGGAAGAAACCACAACGTGCGGCAGGAGGGACACAGGGCTTAAGGAGGAAACCACAGCATGCGCCTGGGGGATACAGGGTCGGAGGAATAAACCATAGTGTGCAGCGAGGGACACAGGGCTGAAGGAAGAAACCACAACATGCGGCTTGGGGATACAGGGTTGGAGGAAGAAACCACAACGTGTGGCAGGAGGGACACAGGGCTGAAGGAAGAAACCACAGAATGCGCCTGGGGGATACAGGGTCGGAGGAATAAGCCATAGTGTGCAGCGAGGGACACAGGCATCTGACACTCCAGGAAGTGTTGGATGCTGCAAACAAAACTGAAAACACACTCAACCTGTAGCACACTGCCGTGGGTAAAGAGGGAAATGCTGATGCACACTTCACAACAAATATAACACAGGTTCCGGCACACTGCTTTATGTTCTGATTCTTCCTTGGATATCAAAGTATTACAACCGGCTAACACGTTTCAGCCACACATGGCCTTAGTCATAGTTGCTATGCCTAAGGCTGAAACACATCCAATAAAGGATCTGAGCATGAAGTGATTGATGCTGATGATTTTTTAGCCATCCGAGCTCGTGATGACTGCAGATGTCAGTGGCACAGGTAACTATTACCCTTTTCTTTGCAGGGAAGCGTTTTATTCGAGTTGCTAAAACCCGACGTTCACTTTAAGAGGGCAAAACCAGGAACTGCGGGATCTGGGTCTAAAAAAAAAGGGACATCTGTTAGCTATATAACTACAACAGAACTACGTTCTGCTGACAGTGAGCAGACTTCCAACTGTAGGAACTTTGGAGTTCAGCACAGGAAGAAAGCAAGGAGCAGTACAATGCTTAAATCTACAAAGCACCACCGGAGATCACAGCTGAGTGCTCAGTACTTCCAGCTAATCCATTCCGTCAGGAAGGTGGAACGTCTCAATCGCGGCAGCTAACCAGGTGTGCTGGGGTGGTACAGGCCATGCCGCCTGCCTGGAAGCATTATGCAGCTAATTTTTTATTTTTGGGATATTCAGAGCCTGTAATTAGCCCGGCACAGTGATAACTGGGGGACGTCAGAATAAGAGCTGTGAACTTGAAGAATAGGTCTATGGCATGACAGGTAAAAATAGAATGATGAATTAGGCAGCGGACGGGGGTACATGTAAAGCAGTCTCCTACTGTAATATAGAGATCAAAGAGAAAGTATAAAGAGAGATTAGCTGGCATTATAAAAGAGAATTGGATGGAAAATTCAGCTTTTAACTGTTTCTGTAATTTTCCCTTTTGCATGGCAGCGAGCCGTCTTTCTTTTGGATGGACTCTTACTTTAGGAACTCAGATTGCCTTCTACCTCCTTTTTCTTCCACCATCATCCATTTTTAAAGTGGTCCTGACCAGGGCCGGATTTCCCACAAGGCCAACCAAGGCCTGGCCTCGGGGCAGCAGGGAGTAGAGGGGCAGCAGCAGTGTGGCACTCCTTTCTCCCAATGCCCGGGATATGAAGTTCTGGGCACGGGGCGGGTAGTTGTTATCTACATGTAGCCCTGCTTTGGGCAAGCAGAGCGCTAAATGTACAGCGAGAAAGCCACCGCTTGTTTTGTACAAGTGGTGTCTTGCCCCCTGCAGGTCTCGCATTTTCCACAGGGGGGGCTGGGGTTGGCGGGTAGGGGGGCGCATTGAGGAACCTGGCCTTGGGGCAGCAGAGAAAGTAAGTCCGACCCTGGTCCTGACCTTTTGCCATGCAAAGCAACAGGTTTGCTTTCATGGTGACCCTAGCAGCAACACATACCCACCTTCCCTATAATGAGCATCGTTCAGGCCAAAAAAGCAGTGGTATCTCATTGCTGGATCAGTGGGTCTCTCGAGTTGGGTGTTGGGGGGAGTCTCAACAGGTCCCCGGCACACACACAGGTGAATTCAATATCTCTTTGATATGTTGATTGAAGAATGTCACAGCATGTCATTAGAGGCTGAAGCTAGCATTTCGAGACCTCGCAGAGACCCTACATCAGAGCGACATAGTCACGAAGGGTCCCTGCGAGGTCCTGAAAATGCTAGCTTCAGCTTCTAATGACATGCTGTGACATTCTTCAATAAACATATCTAAGAGATATTGAATTCATCTGTGAGTGTGCCGGTGACCTGTTGAGACTATTCTGAGCTTTGCACAACGCCATCCGTGCGATCACCATGAGCACAACCATCATTGGAAGGTTGCAGACCGTAAGGAATGCGGTTGGTTCTTGGAAATGGGTGTTGGGGGAGGCGCTAGAGATTGGGTGAGTATAGCAGCTGGAGCTCCTTTATTTAGCTGCCAAGGACTGAAAATGTGCGTTCTGTGCTCAAACTGGAGTTGCACTTTAAGATGTCTTCTGCTGGGCTACTGTCACCAGAATTGGATGTACTAGTAGAATGTGCTCCGCTTTGGGGGTGACTTTAAATTACTGATGAACAACTTAATCCTAAATAAGAGTTGGGTTTATTTACAAATAGGGAAATACATACACTATAGTTACAATTAAGGGAAATGGAGGGGGGATTTGGAGGGGGTCAGTAGGGATAGGAATTGAGGTTAGGATCCTTCAGCTAGCAACATCATTCTCTCTCTCATTCACACATGCCAGGCCTTTTCTCTGTGTTCAGAACACTCCTCTCCAGCCAGGGCCGGATTTACTCTCTATGCTGCCCCAAGGCCAGGTTCCTCAATGTACCCCCACCCGCCAAAAAGCCCCCCCTTCCATAGAGAATGGCAGACCTGCAGGCTGCATACAAAACAAGGGGTCGGCTTCCCCGCTGTACATTTAGATGCCCAAAGCAGAGTTAAATGTAGAAAACAACTAAACGCTCCGCGCCCGGAACTGCATGTCCCGGGCGTCGGGAGGTAGGAATTCTACACCCCTGCTGCCCCTCTACTCCCTGCTGCCCCAAGGACGGGCCTTGGTTGGCCTTGAGGGAAATGCGGCCCTGTCTCCAGCAGGTCTTAGTGAATCACATTCTTGATTGTAGAGTCCAGAAAGACTTTTGTCTTTTCCCAAAGGTCACCAAGGTTACCATTGTTCCTGCTTGTGTGTTGGGTTTGTGCAGATGATTACACAGGAAGAAGGTTCCATCATATGCCCCTGCCCTCATCAGCATGTATGCTGCATTGCTAACACAGGTGTGGACAGTAGATACCAGCAGGAGGTCTGGCTTGATAAGGCCCCTCAGGCAGATCTTCCCTTCTCCAAAAGCTCTGTGTTATTTAATGGCCCTATTACAAAGTCGTCACAGGATTATTGATCTCTCAGGAGGCAGGGCACATCTTTACATCAAAGCTGTATCATAGATGTCAATTTTATCAGTTCCAACAGTACTGGCTGGTGCCTCGTAATTACAAAAATGATGGTAACTAATATCCAGATACCAGCATATTATCCAACCACCAAATGTTCTATTTTACTCCTAAACATTCCAATGTGTCTAAATCATTTGTTGCATTCAGAGGTACACTGTAGGTAATCTGGTCTCTGACCCTATGATTGGTTCTAGATGAAAATAACCCAAAGAGGTGTGTTTTATGCATGGTCTTGTGAACCCAAAAGGACTACCAGTGGCCAGTCACAAGCTAGACATTGGCAGCACAGTTGCGTAGAGGTTAGCACTACCGCCTTGCAGCACTGGGGGTCCCGCTTTCGAATCCCAGCCAGGTCACTATCTGCAAGGAGTTTGCATGTTCCCCCTGTGCTTGCGTGGGTTTCCTCCGGATACTCCGGTTTCCTCCCACACTCCAAAAACATGCTGGAAGGTTAATTGGCTCCGATCTAAATTGACCCTCGTATGTATCCATGTGAGATAGGGACCTTAGATTGTGAGCTCCTTGAGGGCTGGGACTGATGTAAATGTGCAACTATGTAAAGTGCTGCGTAAATTGTCGGCGCTATAAAACTACCAATAATAATAATAGACATTAATTTCAATGCAGGTTTGGATGAACACAGATTTCATCGGCTAGATGACCAAAACAACTTCTTTAGTAAACATATTTCCTAACATCTATGGTCACCTACCAAATGTAAAAATTGGGATCCATTGATATATTGTATTATGATTTTGGGGTCTTGTGATACTTTTTCCCTTCAATTGTGTAACGCAGCTTCTGTTTCTCTGTTCTTCTAGGTTATGGGCACGCTGCACCAGGCACCGACGCAGGAAAAGCCTTTTGCATGTTCTACGCTGTGCTGGGAATCCCCCTCACCCTGGTGATGTTTCAGAGCCTCGGCGAGCGAATGAACACCTTCGTAAAGTTCCTCCTGAAACGGATTAAGAAGTGCTGCGGGATGCGGAGCACGGATGTATCCATGGAGAACATGGTGACCGTTGGGTTCTTCTCATGCATGGGCACCCTATGCATCGGAGCCGCTGCCTTCTCCCACTACGAAGAGTGGAGCTTCTTCCAGGCCTACTACTACTGCTTTATAACTTTAACGACAATAGGCTTCGGGGACTACGTGGCCCTGCAGAAGAACAGGGCCCTCCAAAAGAAGCCCCTCTACGTGGCTTTTAGCTTTATGTACATTCTGGTGGGGTTGACGGTCATCGGGGCTTTTCTAAACTTAGTCGTTCTCAGGTTTTTAACCATGAACAGTGAAGACGAGAGGAGGGATGCCGAGGAGCGGGCATCTTTAGCCGGAAATCGCAACAGCATGATCATCCACATCCAAGAAGACTCACAACACGGCCGGCCACGGTATAAGACTGAAGTGACAGACCTTCAGTCAGTTTGCTCTTGCATGTGCTACAGGTCCCATGAGTACACCAGTCGGGTGGTAGCTCACCAAAACTCCTTCAGCAACAAGCTGAATCCTCAGTACTTTCATTCTATATCGTATAAAATTGAAGAAATATCACCAAGCACATTAAAAAACAGTCTCTTTCCATCTCCCGTTAGCTCTATTTCCCCCGGTTTGCACAGCTTTACAGAAAGCCACAGGCTAATGAAAAGACGAAAGTCAATTTGAGGTTACCTTCGTTCTTTTGCCGCTGATCACCGTCCTCTTTCTCTCTCTCTCTCTCTCTGTTGTTTAGGTGTTGCTTTACGCAACGGACGCAGAGAGGGGCAAAAGAAAGCAAAGAGGGGGGGAAAAAAAATAAAAAATCAACTAGTCTGCCTTTTTCGAGACTCAAAAAAATTGAGCATGAAGCATGGGAAACGTCTACTCCAGCAAATTATGCCTTACGCTAAACCCCCTGAGTGGATTTCAGAAGTTTTCGTAATAAATATAATTTACAATTCCAAAGTTGCACACGAACGGGGGAGGCATTTGTGTGCCACTCATATTTGTGAACTAACAAACTTTTTTTTCCTTTTACAAAATATTAAAATTTAAAAAAAATAAACAAAAAAAAGCAGGTGACGGGTATACACTAATATGTCTGTGCAATCCCACAAATAATGCATTCTGAAGAAAATAAAACATTTTAATATCAGGTATTATCTACTTGAAAGAAAAAATATTGCTTAATATAGAGGTTCATCCTAGAAGAGAATATTCTGGAAAAAATAAATATTTTTTGTTATACTTATTTTTTAGTGCCAGACTTAAGCATGTGCATTAGACAATACTGTATGCCGGGGTATCGCCTGATGAATTTTTAAATGCTAGATAGATTGTTTAAGAAAAAATATAGTTTAAGATAAAATGGAGGCAATGGATACTTCTCGCTTGCCAGTTCAAAATAATAATAAAAAAAAGCATGCACTTTGTGAAACTGGTATGCATTATAAAACACAAAAAATGCATATAATAAAATAAAACATTTTTTTTTTAAGTCATCAGAATGATTAATTTCTATTTGCCTTTTTGTTGCTCTGAGGATCAGGTTAAGGGACGCTATCCTCTATTTTGACCTTCTGGAAAACTGGCAAAGGTTGAATTTCCTTTAGATGCCACATTGGCAAAAGTAGGTGCAGGGTTCTCTACTATTATAAGCCACATTTGCTGGATTTTAAAGGGATATGGAACTGCAGCGCTCCTAACTGTGCTTGCAAACAAAAAATAGCAGCAGATTCCGCTGGGGATGAGCCGTGTGTGTCTATAATAGATGCAGTCAGTTTGCTTTTGAAAAGCTGGATCTAAAAAGTCTTTATTGCAGACATGTGTCAGCTGCCTGTATGTAACGTCCGCACAACCCATAGGAATACATGCACTCAGGTGCAGAGCTTTGTACCTCATAAGAAAACTATGGATGGGTTGCAATAAACAGTTCATGTCTCGATCTTTTCAGAATTGTCTGCTCTTAATTTGAATGGTGGTATGGTTGTCCGTGACTTTTGGAACTGTTAGGGCTTGTGTATAGGATTTTTAAGCCTATGTTTGGCATGCAATTGAGATGCACCTCAAACATAGGTCAGCAGAATTCCAGTTCTGAGGTTTCCTCTGGCCTGCTTTGTGTTTTATTTTTCTCTGAATCCATCATGTCCTATTGGAGATGCGTTTCCATTGAATGCAAAGCAGACCAGACAAAACCCTTTTGCATCAAAAAGTACGAGTTTGCGTTGCTTTTGAATGTAAGAACCTTCATTTGACAGCTACAACTGTGTACACAAGCCATTATCAAGCATAACTTATTTCCAGGGGCGATCCCTGGAATATTTTTGCTTCCTGATATCCTCAATCAGTTTTAACTCCAATGGGTGGTCCAAAATTGGAATGGTCATTCATTCTTTAAAAGCCTAGGTGTCCATGGTCTATAAAAGCAGTCAAGTATGCCTCTTGCTTACCTCCTTCTCTGCAGCCAAAACCTTGTCCTTTCAATACACTCAGGCAGGTGCTCCTGCCAGCCTACCAGTACATACAGGGTCATTGTCACGATCTGGATCAGGCTCGGAGTCATGCAGCTGAAACAGCAGGCAAAGTCGTAGTCAAACAGGCCGAGTTTGATACACAAGCAGACGGTAGTAGTGTAGGAGCAGGCAGAAGCGTAGTCAGAGATCAAGCCGAGGTCAGTAGCCAAAGGTATCAGCTATGAAGCGGAAGACGATGAGAGTAGTCGGTGAATCAGCAAAGGTCAGTTCACGGGTAGCAGTATGAGCGGATTGTATTACAGGAGGAGCAGGAAGCAAGATATTGGCAGGAGCACAATAATCTGGCAAACAGGAAGTGCAGAGGCATGGCTTAAATAGGAAGTTCAAGGGTGGAGCAAGGAGTTCAGAGTTCAGCAGAAACTAGGTTTCACAGAGGATTACACAGGAGATCAGGCAAGGAGCTATCCAAGGTTCTAAAGTGGCTTAGCAGGTACAACCACTGCCAGCTACAGCAGAGGCCCTGGGTGCAGATCAGGTTCCTGACAGTCATGTTCACCTCTGCAACAGCATCTCACGTTGCTTCTCACTCCTGGGTGTGTTTCCTGTTAGTTAACAGTACTTCAGCTGCTGAGCAGAGCTCTGACCATTGAACCTGGACCAACTTTCTGCCTGTTATTGGACTACCATTCTTATATGACCCTTTGGATAAGTTGCCTGATCGTAAGCTCTTTTGCTTAGACCTTAGACCCGCTCATGGCCATTCTCTGTTCTTTGCGTAGGCTTGGATGTTGACTTGCCTAGCTGTACCCTCGTTGCATTGGTCAAGTCTTTTGGTCTCCATCTGCCCAAGTATAATATCCTTCACACATAAATAATGGAGACAGCCAAGTAGGAGATGCTAAGTTCCCTTGGATGGCGGGTGTCTGTAAGTGAAGACTGCAAGGTAGATTGGCACATTATACTTGAGCCAAGACCAGGTCTGCTGACCATATTGTCACATAAACATCACACTCACAAAAAGATACAACCATGGAAGGTGGGAAAGTGAACTGGGAGATGTCTAGTAGTCTCCTAGTACACTTAGAAATACATCCAACGTAGCTCACCTTTACTGGTTGTGTAATTTATGACATTTATAAACATTGCATTAGCCTGTGGGCACTATAATGACAGTTGTGCTCCTGGCTGATTGGTGGAAAGCGAATATGGTACCAATATTCAAAGAGGGGAAAAAAAGTACAATGGAAACTAACGGCCTGTCAGCCTAACATCAATAGTGTGCAAAATATTAGAAGGCATGATAAGGGACTACATGCAGGAATTTGCAAATAAGACTGGTATCATAAGTAGTAACCAACATGGCTTCATGAAGAACCGTTCTTGTCAGACTAATCTATTATCATTTTATGAGGAAGTAAGTGCTAATTTAGACAGAGTAGATGTGGTGTATCTGGACTCTGCTAAAGCATTTGATACAGTACCCCATAAACATTTACTTTGTAAACTAAGGTATATAGGTCTAGATGGAATTGTATGTACATGGGTGGAAAATTGGCTGCAAGAACGGATCCAGTGGGTAGTGATAAATGGGTAATTTTCTAATTGGGCAAAGGTTGGGAGTGGGATGCCTCAGGGCTCAGTCCTGAGACCGATCCTGTTCATCTTATACATTCACGACATAGAGATTGGACTAAATAGTTCTGTTTCGGTTTTTGCAGACAATACGAAACTGTGTAGGGCAGTAGATTCCGAACAGGGGATATTCAATAGGACCTAAATAAAATTGAGGCATGGGCTAAAAGATGGCAAATGTGATTTCATGTTGCAAAATGTTAACAAGTCATTAAAAGAGGGATTGTAGCAAGGGATCAAAGAGTAATACTTCCACTCCAGAAATCACTGGTTCAGCCTCATCTAGAGTATACGATACAGTTCTGGTCGCCGACTCTCAGAAGGACGTCCTGGAAGTGGAGAAAAGTGCAGAGAAAGTGCAGAGAAAGGCTACAAAATTAATTAAAGGGAAGGTCTGAGCTATTAAGACCGCATTCAAAATGTAAACTTATTCACCTTAGAAAAGTGGTGATTAAGAGGAGACCTTAGTGCAGCCTTCAAAATCATCAAAGGGGACCACGATATTCAGAATAAACTGTTCAATCCGAAAACTGTATTGAGAACCCGGGGACGCAACAAGAGGTTAGAAAAGAGGGGGTTCAATCTTAGATGTCGTGGGTTTTTGTTTTTTTACTGTGAGAGTAGTGAAATTTGGGAATTCCCTCCCACAGGCGCTGGTATCTGCTTATAGCGTTGATAAATTCAAGAAACTTCTTGATGAGTTTCTTTTTTTTGTTTTTTCGCTTAATCTACAGGGATATGGGAAGTGTTAGAGCAAGATAAATACAGACACACACACACAGGTTGAATTGGATTGACCTACATCTTTATTAAACCTTATCTACTATGTAATTATGAATTTGTTGTGGTGGGTTTTTTGTTTTTTTTGGACATCTTTAATGCAATAAAAGAAAGAAAAAGAAGAGAAGCTCAGAAATCAGAGTTGTGTGCACATCTTTATCTCACAACGAACAGATTTCTGTATAAGTTGGATTCAGCACCACAGAAGCTTTGATATTCTGCAGGCATCCTGATTATTACATAGTGTCCCACTCTTTTGCTTATTGTGTAAAGAGGGTAATTCACAAAGTGCACAGTTCAATGTTCTCAGCCCTGCCAGGAAGCACAGAGGACCTAATCTGTTTCTAAATTTGAATTAGAAGTCCTTTTGTTGCATAAGTAAGTGGGCTCAGCACAATGTTTCAAGGTGCCTCTGTATCATGCAGCCTTGGCCTAATCTAATCACCACTGACAAGAGAGACCTTTATGATAGCATTTAGTAAATTGAGTCAGCCAGAGTCATCCCTTTTCTTTTACAGGCGCATTCACAAGAAAAAAAGTGCAGACTTTTAGAAAACAGCTGAAAGCTACTATTGGTTGGGCGGCTGCCATGTTTCCATTTGCATTATTTGGTGCGTGTACAAGAAAGTTTGAACTTCTTTTATTTTCAAATGAAGAAAGCCTGTGTCCCCCTTTGCAAAGTTTGTTTTAGGGCCCCTACCACCTTATATTTATCCACAAAGCAGCTTAACAATGGTGTTTTCAGCATCATACAGATACAAAGTATATATCCAGTATTCAGTCTACTGGCTATTTGGTCTGCTTAGGCCCTCAGCCTGCTTCAGAACATATGGAACTCTTCCAGAGCCAGGACTAAGGCTCTGTGTGTAAGCAGCGGCCCTCTCTACTGCAGTCCAACACACCCCCACCATATGTCCAAAGGTTTGTAGATACCTGACCATCGCACCTACACTGTATGGCCAAATGTTTATGAACAACCCTCCAAATTAATGAGTTCATGTGTTTCCAGTAATGAGTACTGTTAACACTATAGCATACAAAGACATTTTAGACAATTGTACACTTCCAGCCTTGTGACAACAATTTGGTGATGGTCGTTTTCTGTTCCAGCATGACTATGTCCCTGTGTGCAAAGCCAGCTCCACAAAGACAAGGTTTAGCCAGTTCGGTTTGGAGAAACTCAAGTGATCCCCATAGAGCCCTGACCTCACCCTACTAAACACCTTTAGGATGAACTTGAATGCTGATTGTGACCAGATCTTCTCAGCTAACATCAGTACCTGGCCTCACCCCTACTGAAAACGTTTGGGTTGAATTGGAACACTGATTGTGATCAGGTCTGCTCATCCAACATCGGTGCCTGACCTCACAAATGCTCTTCTGGCTAAATGGACACAGATTCCCACAGAAACTCCAAGCCCATAAGAGGTTTAACAATATCAGAATGTAAGTTATGGTAAAAAAAAAAGTATGCAAATAGACAATCTGAGTACTGAATCAATTAAAAAAATATTTCCGAGGCCAGTAGGAGCAATAACTAACAACCAAAAGCTGACAATGGACTTAAAGTATTCACTTTTCCAAGCATTTCCCATAGTAAATACCTGAAAAAACAAGTAAGAAAAGGTACTATTGGTCTCAAGTACAAAGGTGTCTGACTAGAGAATTGCTTTTGTGGGTCATATCAGTTTCTACTTTTCATTTTCCTTGGTGTCATAGAGTTGGGATTGCATTACTGGCTCTGGTGTGTAATGTTACATGAATTCACTGGTTTTCTCTAGTTTTGCTCCCACACTAGACATGCTTTCCAATCACTGGTGGTAGCTTATGGCCTACTCACTCAACCCCAGCCTTGGTAGAGGTCAAATTAGGGTGAATTTGGCAAAGAGGTCATAACACAAACCCTTTATTTGTAGTCATGCCAACTGACTCAGAATCCTAACCCACACCTTCTTGGTAAGAACTGTCATTTTATTCTTCTACAATCTCTAGTGTCAGGCAGGAAATGTATTGGAAGCTTACAATATGAAACTAGGTACTAAACAGCATGTAGACATAAAGGTTTTTCTTTAGCTGCTTTATTGCAGTTACTAAACTCTAATATGTGGGCTCTACAGACACTGTATTAGGAGACTGAATATTTTGTGATCTAGTGTTCCTGGCCCATACCTGTTTGGTAAGAAGTGTTCTTTGAATGCAGTCCAGTCTCTAATATCAGAAAGGAACTGTGTTTGAATCTTCCTATCTGCTATTAGAGTCTGGAAGACATATAGGAAGAAAGTCTCAAGGAATGATGTCACTTTTTTGCTGCTGATACTGCAGCAAGATACAGGAGAGAAGAAGAAAGGGCAACAAGAAAACAAAGAGAGGAATGAAAGGAAACTGGTAAGAAAGAAAGATTCCATGCCCACTATCAACCATGTTGCAAACTTGTCCCCCTAGTTGCAGTTCAACATCCCTGTAGTAGCCTGTATGGGCCTAATGCTTAACAGTGCCATCACCATTTCCAACAGATCACAGATGCTTTCTTTTAGTGTTGTCCCATGTCAAGTGTCAGCCGAGAGATGTACTGGAAGTTTCCTGACACTAGAGGCTGAACACCATGTAGAAAGAACGTATCTTACAAGAAATAGATCCTTTTTCTGTTGTAGCCAGATCAAGAAGAAGCGGAGAAAGGTGTGGAACAAAGAAAAGGAAGATAAGAAACTAAGAAGGAAAAAGCCCCCAGCTACCATCCATCTTACGCCGCGGCGTAAGAGACAGCGCTGCAGCGGCATCCCTCGCCGCTCTCCCACTGATTCGAGCAGGCTCAGCCTGGCCAGCTGAGTTCTGCCATCTCACCCCATGTTACTTCCCCAAGCCACTATTTACCGCAGACCGGTTCTATTGAGCAACATGGCTCTGACCCACGAACCTCCCTTCAGGCAGAGCAACGCCACCTTCTGGTCGCACACTATACTCCCAACAGTGAGTTATTTTAATTTTTTCCTGTATGCCTACATTTGAGAGTCAGCCACTATATTTATCTTACATTGTGATTATAATTATTCAACAGGGTAGTAGCGCTTCTTTTTCCAGTTCTCTTTCTCTTGCACACGGGGTTCCTCACCCTGTTCACAGAGGCTGCACACCCGCTTCCCCCCCTCTTCTTCAAGTTAGTCTTTTAATATATTCCCAATTTCCACCAGAGTAGAGCGCTTACTATTTTTTGTTTTACCATAACTTAGTAGAAGGGAAGTTCAAAACCCAACTGATCAAAACTAGAGATGGGCAACAAAAATGTTGAGAGGTCTGAGGGATAAAACATATCAGCAGTGACTGCAGGAACTTATTATGTACAGTCTTGAGGAAAGAGCGGAAACAGGGGATGGAAACCTTCAAATGAAGCCTGTGAATACAGTTCATGAGGGCAGTACTTTTAATGTGAAAATAAAATCAAGAACACAAGCACATGACCTCAAATTAGCAGGAGCAAAGTTAAAAATTCACCTTAGAAAGTATTATTTTACAGAAAGAGTAGAGGCTGAGTGGAGTTGATGCTTGGAACAGACTTTCTTGAGTAGAGCTTATGCTGGGAACAGGCTTTCTTGAGCAGAGTCGATGCTTGGAGCAGACTTCTTGGCAGAGGTATAGTGAGTCAATCAACAGTAAATTAATTAAACATACTCAGGACAAAAATAGCTCAATACTAAGACAAAAAGTTAAGAAAGAATAAAGAGAAAAAAATCCCCTACAAAAGGAAGCAGACTCAGTGTACCACCTTTTCTTTTTCTGCCGTTCACTCTTCTATAGTGTGATTAGTTTCGTTCCGAATTGAAATTCGTACGATGCATCCGAATTTCCGAATGACAGAAATAACGAATCTGAAGGAATCCGAATATCATTTGGAAATTTGGAAAGGAAACACAAGTGGGAGATCTGTAATTTCATGCTCTCTGGCTTCTCTGCATTTGTATCTCAAATGAAAACAAAGTAACAGAATATTGTTACAAAATGTAAATAATGAAAGAAGCTGAGAGATCCGTGTTATTCTGTAACAGCTTCTGCATCTTTGAGGATACTTCCATTCCCAATCTAAAGACTCTGACAGCTGTCACAGAATACACAAAAGTGTTTAACTGTTCACAGAAATAATAATAATGTATAAAAAAAAAACAAGCGTTGGGTCCCCTCCCCCCCAATTCAGCGTGGATGCCCCCTTTTAAAGGGGGTACCCAGATGCAGATGACCCCCTTGCCCACAGACACCCACAACCACGGGGTCAGGGTTGTGGGGAAGAGGTCCTTGTCCCCATCGGCATGGGGGCAAGGCACTTTTCCAGGGAGTCCCCCCCTGGAAAAACACCCTCCTAATGCAGAGGGCATGTGGCCTAGTATGGTGGATGGAGGGGGGCTGCTCACTCACCCCCCCTTTCCTGCCCTGCCAGACTGCTGCCAGAATTAAGGGTCTGGTATTGGATTTTTTAAAAACTTTTTTGGCGTTAGGGTTCCTCCTTAAACTGCCTGAAATGAAATGCCGTGAAACCGCGCACTGTTTTTTTGTTTTTTTTTTTACATCAGGGGTCCCCCATTACATTCCTACCAGACCTAAAGGGTCTGGTATGAATTGGGGGGCCCATGCGGTTTTTTTTGTGGTATCAGAAACCAAAAAGAAACAAAGTAAACATGTAATGACACTTTTCTGCAACAAATTAGTTGGCAATGATCATTTAACTCATCCGAAACTAACGAAAATCGGATTCACCCGAATCCGAATGCCGAAACAAATTGACTTTCAGACTCGAAACCCGAAAAACGAAATAAGGAAACATCCGAAACAAAACGAAACTAAACAAATTTTTGGCCGGCTTACATGTCTACTCTTCTATGTTTCTAGACTGTGTGGCCCTATTGCCTGCAACCAACACTGGACACCATCAGTGCTGTCCAGTGTCTAGTATCATGAAGAAAGTGTATTGGAAACTTCCCAACACTAGAGGCCGAACAGCATGTCGAAAAAAAAAAAAGTATCTTAGAATGATGGCTTAGTTTGTTGTCATCTCAAAATACAATAAAAGAGGATAAGAAGATGAACATAGAGCAAAAGTGAATGAAGAAACGTATGGAAAGAGGAAAAAGACCTCACCCATTATTCGTCATGGTGCAAACCTTTGGCCCTATTTGCAACGCAAACTCCCTGCAATAAACTGTGTGGGCCTAATATACAGTATATGGCTGCCACCATCCATATTGGAGCACAGCTGCAGTGCTTGGTGACAACTAGGGATGTTCAGATACCAAGTACTCTGCTCGGTACAAAAACAAGTACAGATACTTTTCCAGCTCCAGGACTAGACTAGAGAAAAATTCAAAAGTTAGGATGAAGCTGACATTTGTAAGGAGCACACGGAGCTCCTGGGATTTGTACATCTCTGTTTTAATGCATTATTTTTTAAAATTAATGTATAAAAGTGATGCAAGTGATGCACCGATACCATTTTTTCCAGTACAAGTAATGATACTTGTCCAAATACTCACAGATACAAGTACCAATACATTTTTGTTTATTGTCATGTGACAGTTTTTCTAAAACAATACAGACTAATGACTTCAGGACAGTGGTGGAGCGCCAGAGCCAGGTCCCAGCTGCAACCGCTGCAACCCTGGTAGTTCTCATCAAAATGCCAAGTATCAGCACTGGTATCTGGACATCCCTAGTGACAACCATTATATTAGTGTCGTCCAGGCTCCATAGTCGGGCAGGAAGTATTTTAGAAGCCTCCTGTCTGACACTAGAAGCTGAACTAGTAGGAAGACCCAATGACGGCTTCCCTTGCTGTTGTACCAAAGTGTAGAAGAAGGGGAGATAAAGGTAAAAAGGGAGGGTAGGAAAGGAACTGATATCCACCACCCACCATGGTACAAAGCTTTCCATTTAGCTGCAGTGCAGTATTCCTGTAGTAGACCGTGCAGGAATGAAGAAAACCACGTTATCTCGTCTACCTACAGGAAGTTAAATAGCTTTAATGTGATTAAACAGATCTAGAAATAAATGCAGTAATGTAATAAGTAGAATTTTGATCTAACTTAAGACCTGGTTAAATGTTCTCTGCAGGTTGATAATCAGATGCGCCTGCTCCTGAGAAATGTGAACTTTTAAAAATCTAAAAATAATTTGGATGATTTATTTGCATTTTCACCGGCATCTATCCTTACGTCCCCAGGCGTTTTTTTTCTCTTCTTCTCTCTCACTAAATTTGATTTAGCTTCATCTTTAATACAAGAAAGCAGATTTTTTTTTCTTCTTGGCTAATTTTGTGAGTTTGCCTAATTTGCATATATCAAAGGATCACATGCGCAGCAATAAACAGTATCAAAATTTAATAGACTGAATCCCGGGCTGTGTCTGAAATGAAAGGACGTTTGGGCTCGATTCGTGGGAATGTTATATACGAATTAGGGAATTAATATGCCCTGTGCAGACTTTTTCAAGTTGTGCTTGAAGTTTACTTTTAGGCGCCCGTCAAATTGAAGAATTTAGCTTAAAAAAACATACAGCAGACATAGAAAACGCTGCTCAAGGCTTCACATTTTCATTCTTGCATCTCTGTTGGGTAATATCACCCGGTTGCCCATTAGCTGGTGTGCTGGGTGTACCTACTACAGTGACATGTGGTACCTCTGACTCCGCGTGAGGCATTCCCCAGCCTCGCCCCCAGCACGCCCCGCCCCCTGCCAGACAAAGCCCCACTCCCACTGGACAAAGCCCCGCCCCACAGATGAAGCCCCTCTCCCAACCCGGTCCCCAATCTAGTGTGAAGGAGGAAGGGAGGAGACAGGGAGGAGCCTCCCTGTCCCTCACTTGCTCGTCACGGCTGAGGCATCGAGATTGATGGCCTCAGTGTTTTTTTTTGATTGGACAGCTTGGACCAATGGCGCTTTGCCATTGGTCCAAACCATCCACAGAGCTCACGCCTCTAACAAAGAGTAGAGGCTGTGACAGCTCTGGCCTCAATAGTTAGGTTACACATGCAGTGGGGAAGCCCGCTGCTATGTAACCTAACTACCTGTCAAAAGCTTGATGCAGTGCTGCCTGTAATTAACAGGCAGTGCTCCATCCATGACAGGTTACACAGCGTGGAGGCTTTCCCTGCTGTCTAACCTGATAGAAGACGATCTGAATGGAGAAAAAGTTGTTAGCTTTAGACTTGAAGCTGACAGCTTTTTCCTCCATAATACTAGGTGAGGCTCTTCCTCACCTGCCTCCCCTGACACGCACGTCCCTGACATAATATTATATTTAGGAAATGTCTTCAACAGGTTATTTGTTATATAAGATATTGTCATTTTTAGTGTGATCATGTGAGGAATTCTAACTGACACATATACACTCGGTCTCAGAATTGGCATTTCCTATATATATATTTCAATGACATTACAGGTGCTTCCTCTTCTCTTCAGGCAGTAGTGGTGGATGGTCCTTACTGCAGGGAGTGATGCTTATGTAATGATGTATGGGTGTGGTTTAGTGTAGTACTATTTAGAGCAGTGGTTCTCAACCTTTCTATAGCCGGGACCCCTTGGTAACATTTGCTAAGTTGTGATGACCCCCAATGGTAAATGTTTTTTTATTTTTAATGATTATAATTATTATTATTATAATTATTTATTTATTTTTACTTTTTTACATTTTTATTTATCTTATTATCTTTCACTTTTTTATTTTTTAGAATTTTCATTTTAATATTGTTTACTTATCACTTTTTAAATTATCATTTATCTTAGTATGTTTTATTCTTTTAATTTATTATTAATTTTGTTATTTTTTAGCAATTTTATTTTTTACTTTTTTTTTCACTTAACTTTATTGCTGCCACACAGTAGCTAACAAGCCTTCAGATATAAGTTGAGTATTGCAGAACATTTTTTTGTTTTTGTTTTTTTTATCTTAACCTCCCTGGCAGTATGATTTTTACTTTTTTACATGTCATTTTTCTGTCTATTTTTCTTTCAAATTTTTTTCGTCTTTGTTGTTTTTTTTTAAATATCCCGCCGGTTCCGCCCCCCTCGCAAGCGACGGAACCTGGAACACGGAAGCCGGCATCAGCCACAGAACACAGCGCGGCTCGAGGGACAAGATAAGTAAATGCAATGCGGCTTTCCCGATTAGCAAGCAGTAGATATATGCAAAACGATTTAAAAAAAAAAACTTTTTGAAAGGGTTAATATTTACCTGTTTCTCCGCCGCGCGCTCCCGTCCGAACATCTGAAAATTTCTCGGGCGGCCGCAAAGGATCCTGGGGCGGGCACATGCGCAGTTCAGATGTTCGGCCTGGAGACGCAAGGTAAGTCTATGGAGCAGCGTGCATCCGCACAGACTCTGTGGGACATCAGAGGAGGAGGATCAGAGACCCGCCCCCAGCGCTGGAGGGACATCTGAAAACAGGAAAGATTAAAACAGGAAGAAGATGATCGGATTAAGAGACATCATTAAAAGGAGAACTATGGGGTTAAGGCTTTTCCCTATAGTTCTCCTTAGGGTAACGGGAGGACACAAACTAGCGTCCTCCCGTCACCCTAGATCTATGAGGTGAGTGAAAAGCACCTCATAGTTCTCCTTTAAGGTAGGTCCTTACTTTAGCATTGTGTGTAGGGGTGGGGGCACTTTAGCCTTTAATGTCACTTTAAGTAATGATTTATGACCTGACACCTGTATACATGATACGGTGGATGGAGGGAAGGTTTGGATATGCCAGCCTCTGTTTTCAGATCTGAAGTACATTTTCCCCAAAATCTGTCATGTTACACATTGCAAAATGAAGAATTTCTGGAGCTGGGTGACATGGACAGATGCATAATGATATTGTGATGAGGAAATGTACATTTTTTAGGCATCAACTAAAATGTTAGTCAAATAATGTGAATTGATTGCCGATTGCATGTGTGGCTCTCATGATTCCCCGTATTGCTTCTTATCATTAGGACTTCTGACAACAGGTAAAGTCAACTGGCGTATTGCTGATACTGTACAGGTCATGTTGTATCCTTGTTCTTGGAAACAAAACATTTCACCTTTAATTAGGTTTTATTAAGTAATGCAATGTGTTCAGGGTTTAGTAGGCTTGCTAAAATGGTTTTGGGCGGGGCTTCAGACTCTTGTCACGTGATTCTGTGCTGCGAAACCTCCCCACCTCTTGCTCTAGTGTAGGTGGGCAAGGCTGTATGAGGTCAGACAGGAGACTATCGCTTTGCCCATTTACTGAAAGTGGCAGCTTCTCCTGACAGCCCTCCAAATGGGAAGGTAGATTGGTGCCTCACTGGGCCAGCTACAATGCAAAGTACTCATGCTTGACTTAAAGTAGAACGATGGTCTCCAATAAAAATGTGCAGCAGCATTTTATTATAAGGGCATCTGTGTTTACAGTTTTCTCTTAGCCCCACTCCCTCTTCCCTGCAGAGCCTCACAAATACCTGCCAGTAAAGTCCACCTAATGCATCTTCCTATGATGGGGAGGCAACAATGCTGCACTGCTCCTGAATTCAGAGCAGAGTTGTCACCCTCATGTAGGCTGTGCCTGCTTCCACTACAGTGGGATGAGAAGATGTTGACGGGGTGTTTTCTATCAGCATTGTCACTGCTGATTCAAAAGACCTGTAGCTTGTAAATCACTACCTGGTGTGACACTATGTGATAGCTAAAAAACAATGACAGGTCTTCTTTATGGAGACATCAGGGATCCCCAAGAGATCTGCTTCACCAGCTTCTTCTCTGGCTATAGCAGCCAGAGAAATGACAGCAAAAAGTGGAAGTGATGTAATACTCATCGCTTCCGGCTTTAGAGAGAGTGGAGGAGAGATCAGTGGTGGGGGAAATGCTGAGCTCTTTTCCTTCTATCTACTAGCAGGTGGGAGACAGCGGTGCCCGGGATAACCGGGAGTGGCAACGAAGGGGGTGGGCGCGGCAGCTTGTATGGAACAGCTGGTAACAGAAAAAAGATCACGTATATGTAAGTCTACCCGCTGGGAAGGATCCGCCGTCCGCTCATATGGGCGAATGGCAAGGGGTTAAAAGTGTGACATAAGCAATTACGAAAAGATTGACAGCGGCACAAACAGGACTGTCTTCCTGTACAGTCCATATACGTTGTACATCCCCATATACCAGAGGTGGGCAACTCCGGCCCTCCAGCTGTGCTCTAACTGCAAATCCCAACATGCCTCTGCCTCTGGGAGTCATGTTTGTAACTGTTGTGTATGTCCTGCCATACACAGTATGTGCCCTGTATTTCCCACTGATTAATCAGACATACATATCTCCAATTTCCCAAATATGGGTTCCCCCAAAATTTTGAACACAACTCTATCACACACAGGGTAGGGTCAAGCCTCGTCCCACTGTGTGACCCAGTCATACAATACAGAGCACATACAGTATATGGGGATGTATGGGCTGTTGTCAATGGTGCAAGCCCCTCATAATGGGCACAACAGGTGTACAGACCCGGGAACTTAGCACAGGGATGGTGGGAGCCCCTCATAATGGGCACAGAAGGTTTACAGACCCAGGAACTCAGCACGGCAGTGGGGGGGTGTGGCCTGCACCCGGATGACACCATTGCAGTGCGGCATACCTCATCCCACCGGGTGAACGTCCCCTCTTCTCTCTGTCGGCGTCCATCACCAAGATGGCCGCCGGCAGACGTCAATAAGATAGCTGCGCATGCACGATGACGTCATCACGCACGCACGTGATGACGACACGGCGGGGTGTCACTCGGTCTGGAGACCGGGTGACACCCGGCCTCGGGACGCCACTGAGCACGGGGATGGTGAGAAACCCTCATGATGAGCACAGCAGATGTACAGACCCAGGAACTCACCAATAGAATTCCTGAGAGATAGAGTCAGGGGCTTTGACTCTCCGGCATTTACCAAACACTGAAATATCATTTATGGACAGATTGACCCTTTAAGACACGCTCCATGCAACAAGCCAAGTGCAGATCTGGTAACATTATGAAGGAAATGTGATACTAAATAAGAAAGGTCCCTCAATTCATCTGTTTTATATCACATCTCTCAATGAATGAGCTAGATAGAAAACAGAGTGTTCCCTTAGTGTCTGAACACAACAGTCCGCGGGGGAGATTCTTCCATCTACACTGTTAAGTGGGATGGCCAAACAATAAAAAAAGCATATGGCTGCAGCAGAGGAAAATCAGGTCTCCTGCCAGTTTGTACATTTCAGGACTGGATGGACAGAAACACAAATCCTTTGGCAGATAAAACATCTCCCTTATATGTGTTTAGATGCTTTCCTGTTAGGGCCACGGAAAAGACGAATAGGAGTAGTGACCCGATGGGATTTGTCGCACTTTCAAAACAATAGTTTTCATAATATTGGTTTCAATTATTTAATAATGGTTTCATACATATATTAACCAGTTGACATCCGCGGTGTTAAACCCCCTTCCCATCCAGGCCATTTTTCAGTATTCAGCGCTGCGGTACTTTGACTGACATTTATTCCGTCATGCAGCGCTGTGCTGAAATAATTTTTTTTTTTTTTAAAAACAGTTTCCCCTATATTAAATGATAAAACATTTATTATTACCCAATTTTTTGGTAAAATATAAAAGACGGGGTCACGTCGGGTAAAAAGACACCAAACATGTCAAGCCTTAAAATTGCGTGCGCGCGCGAAACCTCAAAAAACTATCATACCCAAAATTGGTC
>NW_017307543.1:3868-13796 GCF_000935625.1 Nanorana parkeri | reverse complement strand
ATGTCAGACACCCGTACAATTACAAACGTTGGGCGCTGCTTGTTGACAAATGGAAAATCCCTTCGAGCAGCAAGCCGAACACGTCGCAGATTGCAGATTCTGGAAAGCGAACGGCATCCACAGCCAAAACATTCTTCTCTTAGAAAACGGTTCTAATTAATTTATTGTGAATTCTCCTTCCAGAGTCGATAAGCAGCTTACATCAACACTTGAATCTGAGTTCTTAAAACAACAAGATTATATCTGCCATCCCAGCGGGCTTTGTCAACTCAAGTAGCTGGGATTAAGCAGCAAGAATCATAACATGTTGTAAAGAAATAAATTCCAACAGGAAGTCATCAACATATTGTATCGGGCCCCATTGTTTACACGGGTTCATTAAGAAAGGTTGAGTAAAGCTGAACTCCAGGAAAGCAGCTAAATCCACAGATAGAACACGTACGTGAGCAGCTTTACCTGTCAAAGGATTTGTATTTCTGTTCATCCAGGCCTGAGATTTACACAGCTCTTTCCTGTCTGGCAGGGCAGGAGACCTGATTTTTCTCTGATGCATTTAAGTAACACTCTCAGGTCTTGTCCCTTCCCCAGCCTGTGACTTAATGGTGAATGGAGAAGCACTACAATTATGAGTTAATTTTGTAGCCACTCAGATCTCACCTCCTATCAGAATGCTTCTTACACTGCAGTACAGCTGATTGGTTCTGTGCACTGATTAGCGCTCCTCCCTCTCTGGCAGGAGTCTGATACTAGGACAAATTTACTGCTGGCATTTAAATGTATTAACCCCTTCATGACTGAGGCCCTTTTTTCATTTTTTGCACCCATGTTATATTCCACATTTTAGGCCTGAAAATGACGTAAACCCCCCCAACATTATATATTTTCTGAATGCCAAGACCCTATAGAATAAAATGGTGGTAGTTGAAAATTTTTATGTTGCGCAATATTAGCGCAACTCCTTATTAAACCCCAAAATTTAGTGACAAATTTAATTAAATGCCCCAAAACACAACAAATTACCCATTTTTTTAATGAAATATAAAAGATGAGGTTACAACGAGTAAAACGATACCCAACATGCCCAGTTTACAGATTGCGTGCGACCGTGAAACGGCGAAAAACTGCAGTACCCCAAAAAGTCAATAAAAGACACTTTAAAAGCCCCCACAGGTCATCAATTTAGAGATACCCCAAAATACTGGCCCTAGAATTATTGCTCTCACTCCGGCGTGTGCGGCGATACCCAACATGTGTAGCGCGTTCGTCGTTTTCATGCGTAGGCGCACCCGACGCGTGTTTACGTGGCGACGCGCGGCGGCGGGGGACTTTTAAATTGACAGTCTCATTGTCACAGGTTGGCTAGAACTATGAGGTGAGTGGAAAGCACCCCCCTCATAGTTCTCCTTTAAAGATTAGGGATGCACCGAGACCAGAGGGTCTCAGGAGGGGTGTGGAGGGACTCAGAAGCTGTGCAGAGGGTCTCAGGAGAGGTACGGTGGATCTCAGAAAGGGTGTGAAGGGTTTTAGGATGGGTGCAAAGGGTCTCAGGAGAGGTACGGTGGATCTCAGAAAGGGTGTGAAGGGTCTCACAAAGAGATGTTATGGGTTTTGGGAGCCTGATGCTATACAAGAAATACTGTGTTTCCAGCACACCTTAAATGCTTCATTAAGAATTGCCTTTATTGATGTTCATGCACTATGTCAAAACAGCAAAAGTGCAATGTTTTGGAACCTCAGGGGGTACCCACCTCGGGCAAAGTGACAAAAGAGGGTCTGATACCTTGATAAGGGAGTTTGTAGGCTAAGGAGACAAAGCAGCTGTGATCTTCTGGACAATCCCAAAAGTGGGGTCAATGTTGACTTGAGCAGCATCAAACCCATTGCTCAGACACTGTGTCTTCCTGCCATGGCCACTTTGTTTAGTGAGTCATTGATGACTTGTAGGAAGGGAAAGAGGTGCACTGCCGACTTTCTAATAGTTTCCCAACACAGGCTAAGCCCCGAGTGCTTACACAAGGCAGACCATTCTCTAAGAAAGTGACCAATCAGAAAGGTTGGAGAACCTTCTCTGGTTGCTGTTGGCTTGGTGCCTCCTCCGCTTTACCTCTTCCTTACTTATGCCTTGACTCTGGAACCCTGCACAACAGAGGCGTAACTAGATACCTCAGGGCCCCGGTGCAAGAAACCATGAAGGGCCCCCTTGGTGAGGCAATGTTCCCCTTACTGGGGATGAGCGCTTGTCTTGCTTTCCATCCCCCCACAAGTGGCAGAACGTCAGGGCCCAGTGGAACATGTGACCTCTGCAACCCCCAGTAATTCTGCCAGTGATGTGTATGAAAAACATGTAGAAGAGGTATAGAATACAATAGGGTGACCCAGTTGTCCACAGAAAAAAATGACACAGGGAATTTATCAAAACTGGAGCAGTCGTCCATAGTACCCAATCAGCTTCTCTCTTTCATTTTCAAATCTTAACTGAACAAACTAAAGATAGAAGCTGATGGGTTGCTATGGGCAACTGCTCCAGATTCTGTCTGTTCCAGTTTTGATAATTTCCCCCCTGTGGAGTATCATTCTATATGCACTAACTGCAAGATGAAGTTGACAGCCCGACCTGAGGATGTATAATGTCCACAGAGTGACATAACCACTATGAGAGGACCGGGAAAGAATCCTCTGCTCCGTGCACTTAATTCTACCATCACCATCTGGCCAGCAGAGCTGCTCTCACCATTCAAATTTCCCGACATTGCAGCCTGGGGCACGCCCACAACTTCAGAAAACCCCGCCCAGTACATCACGCAGCTTGCGCACTCCACACCACTACAACACAGGCAAGTCACGCCCACACCCCCTCTTCCGCCTCACGGCAAAATGTCTCTGGCTGCTCAGTGTCACTCTGGTGGACCTATCTCCCCGTCAGCAGGCCACGCCCGTCTTTTGAAATGTTGGAGCGGGGTCCTCTTATGCCTTTCAAGCCCCCCTCAAAGTGGCGGAATGCCAGGGCCCAGTCGCAAATGCGACCCTGGTAGTTCCGCCAGTGCTGCACAACCATTCCTGTCAGTAATCAGGATTTCGTTCACATGAGTAAAGTTGCCCAAACTTCAAGAAGATAAGTCATTGACACCAGGTATGACATCACTGCCTCCCTTCCCTCCAAATGTGTTACATTTTGCAGGAATGACGTCTCTGCCTTCTGGATCCACATCTATTCTTAGCATACGCATGCTAAAGAGTTGCTATAAAAACTGCGCCGCTCTATTTTTTTTATGAGATGACATCACCGGGTTTTTTGCCCAAGTAATTTGGTGTCAATAAATGTATCGACCATCTTGGCAGCAAAGTGTATAACAAATGAATACTAAGTAGCCAATTATGAATTTGTTATTGGGTGTAAAATTATCTCGGGGCCAGAGAGACACATTTGGCCGGTTCTGCATTCAGTTAGAATTTAATAAACTCTTATACAGCGCATTAAGATCTTATGGGGAGTAAATATTGCCAAATGTAAATTGCTCATTCATTTGTGTTGCAGTTTTTGAGGATCCGGAATTAATGGGAATTTAATTTCCTTGCCTGGTGCCAGATGGACTGATATTTAAATGACTAATATACCTTAGCGCTACTGCGCCGACACCTATCTGCTACCGCTCCTGTGCTATATACCTTTCATGATATGTATACATTTTACAACAATAACACCACCGCTGTATTTAGGTTTCGTGCTGCCCTAGGCAAGACGAAACTCGGCACCCCCCCCCTCACCTAAATTTGTGCCACCCCTTCCTGTTCAATACATTTGGCGTAACCTGTCGCTCGATACAGCTTTTGACAGGATGCGCTATTCGCGTTGCAGGGAAGCCGGGATTTCAGGTGGGCTGTAAAGGATCTCTGGTGGGTTCTGCAGGGTCTCAGGCTGAGCCCGCCAAAGACCCTGCACAACACACCATAGAGCTTGCACAGCCCACCTGAATCCCTGCAAACCGCACCCGAGACCCCGCAGAGCAGAGCCCACCATAGACGTTGCACAGCCCCCTGAATCCCTGCAAACCGCACCAGAGACCCCGCAGAGCCCACCATAGACGTTGCACAGCCCACCATAGATCCTGCACAGAGACTCTCTGGTGGGCTGTGCAGGATCTATGATGGGCTGCGCAGGGTCCCTTTCCCTGCACACTTGCTGCTCCTCTTACCAGGCAGCTCCCCAGCCTGCTTCCGGGACATGCTGATTCTTCCTCGAGCCGCCCACAGCCCCCGCCGGCCAGGCTGTGTCTCCCTCGGCCCCATCAGTCCCTTTCTATGTCTGGTGTCCCATCAGCCGGTGTCTTCCCTACTCCCTGCCTAGACCCGGCACATACAGCCACCAAAGCTTCTTCCTGGAGCCGCCTGCAGCCTCCGCCAGCCAGTCCACATCTACCTCGGCCCCAGCCAGCTTCCTCTTTCACCCATCTTGCTGCCAGGCCCCACCAGCAGCCACTTGATTAGGCAGCCAAGGATGCCTGATTTTGTGTGGCTGTCGCCGACTCTCCTCTTTAAAAGGGGGTGAAAAATGTCGCCCCGCGGCAAAGTACCACTCCAGGCAAACGCCTTGTTTGCCTTGCAGTAAATACGCCCCTGAATAACACCCAGTGCTTACTATAAAGCCTAAAACTAACCATGACTTATTATCCTATGTGACCTTGTTTAAAAAAAATACATATAAGGATAACACATAGGGGGTCTATGGCTATTAAAGATTTGCTGTGTGACTGTACCAGCACTTGTGCAAAAGTCAGGAATTATACCCTTGTGAATGTTTTTTAATATGTGCAAAATGCTTTGATATTTAGGTTGTCTTTCTCTGGGAGAATATAACATTTCCCAACATCCTAAGAACATTCGATCCTAAGAGAATATAGCCTAAAAACATTTTACCAGATGGGAACAGCCTAAAACAAAAACCTAAGAACGTTTGTACAGTTTGCCATTATAACGTATGTACCTTTACCTGCTCCTAAGTTCCATTTAGTGACCATAATGTAGCCCCTACCACCTTAAGTGAGTTGGCTACTAGACATTTAGTGATAGCCAGAGCTGTAGTCAGCCTGGCTGAATTATAGTTGGCATTTATCCAGTTAATTCCAGGTGTTCTGGCATTGATTGTACCTGCCTGAGTTGAGTGTGACTCCGCTGCAGTGGCGGACAGCCAGTGAGGGACACTGTGAGTGTATGTTCAGTCCATCAGCCAATCACTGGGGACCTCACAGCCAGTGTTGCATGCTAGGACATATATACTCAAGGGAATTGCCATGTGGTCAGACTAGCTCCAGCCATGGATTAGTCTAGGGTGGGGTGCTGTCCAGCCTACCCCCGGGCTAGGCCTGGGGGTGGGGGAAAACTTGAGTGCGGGAAAATCTTTGCTAGGCCTCCAGCCTGGAGGAGGCCTTTGTTTCTAATTGAGGAGGAGAGCCAAGGGAGTTGATAGCTACTGGAGGTGCCAGGAATATAGAGGACCTCGGGGGCAGGTCTGGTGTCCCTTCTACTGAAAATTCCATGCCTATCCCTATTCAACTGTGATGCAAATGGATCTACACTGAATGACTGAAAGGGACTGGTGAGTCTGGAGTCTCTGTCTGTTTCACCCTGGATGTCTAGGATCCCTATACCCTATCTCCCAGAATTAATATGTTAATTAAGTTCTTCAGCATCATACTTCTGGCCTGGATTTTAACTCTGTGGGTCACATGAAGTGGGCGGTTAATGCTAAGGGGGCACCTGGTTGCACAAATCCCTAGACAGGTAAGTGATGACCTGAGTTATTCTGGCGGCACTGACCACTTATACTCACCTTATACTCACTGCTCTGCTGCTTCCTCGGAGCTGCTGAAAAATAGCCAGTGTTTCCTGGTATAAGCCACATCATACCTTTAAGGATAACCTGCAAATTCACAATGGAGAGGAAGGGGAATACTACAGAGTGTCACTTGCATCTGCTAGAGAAGCTGACATCACATTGGCCAGCAGCAGTCTCAGGTCTTTTGGATCTCTACACAAGGGAGGTTTTTCAGGTCAATAACATGAATAAAATATGTTAAATGCACATACAATCTTATGGGAAGTCTTCTGTTTAAATGAATGGTCAAGCGTCAAAGTCTCTTTAACCACTTGCCGTCCGCACGTTGTAAAAAAACGGACGGACGGCACTGCAGCATTGGTGGGTTGGCATTTTTTTCTGGCACAAAAGACCCGACCAATGCAAACACCCGTTACCGGGTGTTTCACATATAGACGATCGGCGGCTCCATAGCCCGCCGATCGTCTATATGTGCTCGTTTTTTCGGCACCATCCCCCCGGGATCGGGCCGGGAGGGCGTCAGGAGGAAGAGGTAGGGAGATCAGCTCCCTCCAGGCTGTGAATGCAGAAGTGATGTGTATTACATCACTTCCGCATTTGTCTGTCAGTCATCTGGCTGCTATAGCCAGAGAGAAGAAGCTGATGAAGCAGATAACAATCTCTGCTTCATCAGCTTCTTTTGGGGTCCACATGTGACATTAGGGGTCCTAGGGACCCCTAATGTCTCCATAAAGAGGACCTGTCAGTGTGCCTTTGCTATTATATAGGGGGATTGTTATAGCAATAACAATAAGTGCAAAATATATACTCAAAAGAAAGCTCTATCTGTCCCTAAAAAATGGTATAAAATTCATTTCAGTACAGCGTTGCATGACAGAATAAATGTCAGTCAAAGTACCGCAGCGCTGAACACTGAAAAATGGCCTGGGTGGGAAGGGGGTTTAACACCGCGGATGTCAACTGTTTAAGGAAGGCGTCACTACTGTGATGACTTATTTGTTCTATAAACTAGGATATTCTGACTCCGATTGTTGTATTAGCGATTTATCCCTTGCCGAGACCTCTATGCATGACCTGTATAAGCATATATAATCACTGTGGACAATCCTTATCAGATAGCTGAACTCACCAAGTACCTTTTCATTCACGAACTGCTTTATTGCTTGCAGCAGGGTTACATCAGGCAACAGGATAGAGCAGATGAATGAACAGACGGTATTGAAGGTCAGAGATGGTAATGTTTCCAAGCAAGCATATACATGTGCATGTGGTCCTGCTATAGGCAGCCATGACACTAAACAACTAGTTGGAGAAGAAGGGCGGTACATTGCACACAAGGGGAGGGAATGCAGAAAACCATGGTGCAATAACCAAAACACCCACAAGATGGCAGTATAATAACCAGCTATACAACTGCTATAAAACATGGCTTAAAGGAGAACTATGGAGTTAAGGCTTTTCCCCATAGTTCTCCTTAGGGTAATGGGAGGACACAAACTAGCGTCCTCCCGCCACCCTAAGCTCAGTATACCGCAAGCTGCTGCTTGCAATATACTGAGACGCCGCAGATGAAGCGGATCCCGACAATTATGTCTGGATCCGCCCAGCTGCGTGAGTGACAGCTGGCTCTGCCTATCTATAGGCAGAGCCAGCTGTACCTGCCCCCTCCCCGTCTGATCCGCCAGTCAGCGCTGACGGATCAGAGCGGGGAGGGGGAAATCCAGCCCCTTAACTTTGTGAATGCCCAACTCACAGTAATATAAACATTAACCGTGACTATGCATTGTGCAATATTTTTACAACTGTGTAACAGCACAACATCCGCAAAATGCTTTATTCTTTGCAGCATGTTACAGCAGACAACAGGAGATGAATGAATAGACAGTATTTAAAGGTCAAAGATGATAATGTTTCAAACTAGCATGTACATGTGGTCTTGTTATAAGCAGCCATGACACTCTACAAGTCCTTGAACAAGAAAGGGGAAATACATCATAGATGGGAGGGAAAAACATAGTGCAGACTAGAGACTAGAGCTCCACCTGCAGGTCAGATAGAATACTGCATAATATTTCACATATTAGTCGAGATATTTACTGAAGATCTTAGAGATTTCTTTAAATTACTTTTTTTTTCTCAAAGGATGGAGAGGCTTGGAATAAAAAACGAGATATGTTTCAGACAGCTTGATGGTCCTGAGGTAGTTGGTTTGATAAGTGACTTTGGTATGGTAGAGACGTACTCTTTATTCTCCGATATTTAAAAAAATTAAGAGGAAAAGAGGAAGAGCTTTTCCACCCTCCATCAGCACAGCAAAAAGCTGCAATAGCTGAATATGTGATCTGGAGACTAGAGCTCCACCTGCAGGTCAGATAGAATACTGCATCATATTTCACATAATTCTGTTTGCCCATTAAGAAATATATATTTGTTTATTTATTTTGTAGCCCAGACCAGAAAGTGCTTTTAACCCTTCATCTTTTAAACAGGTGACGGGTCGACTTCATGCAACCCCTTTACATCTGTAACGTAACCTCAGAACACGGAATCTTTTCACAGCTGAAACAAGCGCTGACAATTCCTGTAACATATTATGCAGCTTTTAACTATCTTTCAGAATGATCTTCTACTGGAAGGCGCAAGTTCCCCCTGTCTGAAAGCGCTCCAGTTTCTATAGAAACCACCAGGAATAGATACAAAAATAATATTTACTATATTTGGCTAGCTAACTCGAGATATTTATTGAAGATCTTAGAGATTTCTTTAAATTACTTTTTTTTCTCTCTCAAAGGATGGAGAGGCTCCGAATAAAAAACGAGATATGTTTCAGACAGCTTGATGGTCTTGAGGTAGTCGGTTTGATAAGTGACTTCGGTATGGTTGAGACGTACTCTTTATTCTCCGATATAAAGAGGAAAATAGGAAGAGCTTTTCCACCTTATCGTTGAGCTATTCCTTTATTTCTGCTAACTGTATTAATCTTTCAGCAATTACCACCATCTTGCTGGCTTCAAGGGAACCGATCATGACAGCGGGAATCTGAATACATTTGGTCTAATCCTGTTACAATGGTACGGTACTTACTAACAATTTTTTGCCCCCTTTATCAAACTTCACAACAGCAAAAAGTTTCCCAGCACACTCACCAGTCAGCATGCAAAAAACACCTTTCTAACTGCTAAGGTTAAAAGCAGAGGACTTAGATACACGTCTTCTGCAGAATATGTGAAAGCCGCACTGCCTCGTCAAGGATCCTCTGTGTAGTGCGGTCCTAACGGTAACCTATGAGAGTGTCACGATCTGGGATCAGACTCGGAGTCCAGTAGCTGAAACCGCAAGCAAATTTGTGGTATAACAGGCCGGGTTCGGTACACAAGCAGGCGGTAGTAGTATGGGAGCAGGCAGAAGCGTAGTCAGAGAACAAGCCGAGGTCAGTAGCCAAAGGTATCAGGTACAAAGCGGAAGACGATGAGAGTAGTCGGTGAAACTAGGTTTAACTGAGGATTACACAGGAGATCAGGCAAGGAGCTGTCCAAGGTTCTAAGGTGGCTCAGCAGGTAGAACCAGTGCCAGCTACAGCAGAGGCCCTGGGTTCAGAGAGTCTAGAGAGTCTCCATTTTTTTTAAACCAAAAGTGCTTTTCACTCACCTCATAGTTCTAGCCGACCTGTGACAATGAGACTGTCACAGGTCGGCTCAGTAGATCGGGAGGTGAGCGAACACATACCGGCGTTCGCTCACCTCTCGATCCTGTCACGGCTCTCTGCCATGACAGGGGAGGGGCTGGATTCCCCCTCCCTGCTCCGACCTGCCAGTGCTGACTGGCGGAACGGACGGGGGAGGGTACAGCTGGCTCTGCCTCTAGATAGGCAGAGCCAGCTGTCAGTCACGCAGCTGGGCGGTACAATTGGCGGGATTCGCTTCAGCGGCGGCGTCTCAGTATATCGCGAGCAGCTGCTCGCGGTATACTGCGGCGTCTCAGTATACAGCGAGCTGTATACTGAGCCTAGGGTGACGAGAGGACGCTAGTTTGTGTCCTCCCGTTACCCTAAGGAGAACTATGGGGAAAAGCCTTAACCCCATAGTTCTCCTTTAA
>NW_017307543.1:0-280 GCF_000935625.1 Nanorana parkeri | reverse complement strand
CTCCTGTTTATTGTAGTAGAACATTTCTTGCAGTGTGGCCTCCGTCCTCTCCTGGGCTAACCATATGACTCTAGCTCCAGTTTTTTCCTAGGATCCCCATAAGGGCATTATGTCCCCCTCAAACTCTTGCTGCACAGTCTACCGCTGAGTTCGTGCTCTCCAACCAGCTACCCCATACTTTATGGAATTTGTTAGGGCTTCCCCTGTGGGCATATGTGTCTTGGTACAAAGGCCCACAAAGGCGGGGCCGGCTTCTTCCAGTTCATGGCTATAGCCTTGC
>NW_017307542.1:501444-504345 GCF_000935625.1 Nanorana parkeri | reverse complement strand
TGGCGTGTTTGTGAGGTTAGTAAATCAACCCCAATGTCTCATTTGCTGAGGAAGAAAGCACCAGAAGCAGGAAGAGGACAATAGGCAAGGCAACAAAATTAGTAGTAATGTTACTTCAGCGCCAGCTTGCTGCCTGAGATTGTAGAGGAGGAAAGTGAGGGAGAAGCATAACATCTGAAAGACAAAAATGTCCTCCAGGGGCAGCTTGCAGAGCCTCTGCCTGCAGCATATCAAGGGTGGTAAATCTACCAGTCATTTTGGTACCACATGCATGAATTTTACAGGGCGGCCTGCAATCCGCCTACTTCTACCTCCCTTTTCATCTCTTCCCCCTCTCCACAAGAATCTCCATCTGCATCAGCTACATCTGCTGACTTAAGCAATAGAGATCTCTGAAAAGGGGTTTAAAAACTACTGGAGTATAAGAAAAAATTTACCCAGTTACCCCTATGCCCATCGTCTCAATGTCGGCTTGGCAAATTGCTGGTTTTACAGCTGCTCCTTTTGCAGCTTGTGGAGTCTGCCCCTTTTCCACACATTTGTGGCCTGTGCTGTACCACAGTGGCAGGTAACCAGGTGCAATTTTGTTTACCCAGAAGCAGGGGCGTAACTAGAAATCACAGGGCCCCATAGCAAAATTTTGTATGGGGCCCCGTGATTGCTAGTTATGCCACTTGCAGAGCCCCAGCAGAGAGGGACCCTGCAGAGCCCACCATAGACTCTCTATAGTGGGCTCTGCAGGGTCTGAGATCTCTTACCTGTCAGCGCCTCTGTGGTCCCCGGGCCCCGCCTCCTCTGCTATCGACAGGTCCCGCCTTCTCTTACATCACTGGCCCCACCTGCTCTTAGGTCACTGGCCAGTGATGTAAGAGGAGGCGGGCGCCGCCTCCTCCATTCCGAACACCGCCCTCATCTGCCGCAGCGGCTGGCTGTCACTGACACCGCTCCGCAGCGGCTATGAGGGGAAATCCGCCGTGGGTCGCTTTGGCGATTGTTACGCCACTGCCCAGAAGGCTATCCCTTCTCTTCACCAGCATGTGGAAGGTAATGTCTTAGTGTCGCTGGAGCATACAGTCAGTGGCATGGTCCACATGAGCACCCACATGTAACCCAGCAAGCATGATCAGGGACTTAACGTCTCCTTTACAGTATACTGGTAAACATGCTGGTGGCTGGGAAGGATGCAGGACAGGGCACACCTCTGGAGCTGGTGGTGCCACCCCATGTTTTGCAACATGCTGATGGCGACAGCTCAGTCACCTCTACTCCTCCTCAACATGGGCTTTATCAGTAAATCATCAGAACCACCAGTCCAGCTCCCCCAAAAGTGCCATTTTTGGCCGATATGTTTCGACGGCCGATATATTGGTGCATCCCTAGTAATTGGTATCGGTGCATCCCTACTGCATATGACTTAGATGCTCAAAAGCCATCTCAGGAGCACGTCATTTGAAAGATTTCAGGTTTTCAAGTTGCAAATTTTATGATGCATTTGTGGATTATGCCTTTGAATTGTAACTATACTCAATCACAAATAAAGTGTAAATAATGATACGCACATTTTAGATGTCAAAGCAGAGTTTGAAAGCACTGTGCACCCACTGATAATTCTATAGCACAGATATAGTCTAAGGCAGCCCTCAAAATTTCCACTCGTCCCCTCGCAATTGGCGAGTGAAAATTGCGGGGGGGGCGAGTGGAATGACAGCGAGGGGGTGCACCTCCGACGGGACCAGGGATGGGACACTACCGCCGCGGCGATCGCTCGCTTCTGTTTTCTCTTCTCTTTCCCGGCTGCTGCAGCTACAGGGCGGGCGAGAAGGAGAAGAGAGAACTGAAGCGAACGATGGTGGTGTCCCATCCAGAGCCGGCACTAGCTCTCTGCGCTCTCTTTCCTCCTGTCGGCCATATTGAGTGTGGCACTCATATTAATAACGTGCTGGATTAGTCTGACCCAGGAGTGGACTAGGCTCGGGGGCAGGGTGGCAATTGCCCCCCGGACCTCTCTGATACCTTTGCAAATGCCGCCCCAAGCACTCTACATTGCTGACCTCTGCACTGCGCGTCACATTGCTGATCTCTTCACTGCGCATCACATTGCTGACCGGTGCACTGTGCGTCACACAGCTGGCCTGCTTATTCTGCATTGCACCACTGAATTCTGTAATGTGCGTTGTTACTGATCTTTGTACTCTGCGTCACACCGCTGACCTGTCGCAGATAAGGCCAGGGTAGGGTTTAGGTGGGGCAACTGGTGGCGAGTAACTTTTAAGGTCTGGCTAGTAGCTTAGGGCTTTAAATTTTGAGCCCTGGTTTAAGGTACTGTGCCATGTATTCATTTTGCACCTAGCTATCAACAGTGGAAGATTTGCAAACCATAGATTCTGTGCAGTAGTCCTTGGAATGTAACAAAAAAGCAATGAAAATGTAATGAGAATGTAAGTGGTAGTTAAAGCAAACCTGCCCAGATTTCCTAATATTTTAAATTTAGAAGTGCTTGTTTCTAGTTTTGTTAACCAGAGAATTCTTATACTTACTTGTGTTAGTAAGGCCTTGACTTATCCAACTTTGAGCTTAAAGAAGACCATATTACCAACCTAAAAAATTGCGGGTAAAAGCACAGAAAAAAATCAAGTATTTTAAATGCCTGCTTGCACATATTTCCTTTCCATAAACTGTTTTCATTGACTTGCAATGTGTCTACACAAGGGACTTATTTACACGACAATACCATGAATAATATGCACATATAATCTTATGGACAGATTGTTGTTGAAATGAATGGTCTGGCGACAGGTTCTCTCATGGTCCTCCTGCTCATGGAGCTAAGCCCTGTTCACCAACTGTGCCACCATTTGACAAGAGTGACCAATAAGTTTGCTCTTGATGGATGGCAGGATG
>NW_017307542.1:497279-501174 GCF_000935625.1 Nanorana parkeri | reverse complement strand
CACAAGAGAAAGTAGTTGATCTCTTAGTAATAGTAAAATCAAGCCAAAGTTAAATAAATATATGTCAGTTTTAAAAATCCTGATAGATGAACTTTAAAGGTTTAGCCAACCCAGTCTTCATATTTCAGTCATGGTGGGCTGAATCACCCACTGGCTACCTCTGTTAGGGAGTCCAGCAAGATGTTCTAGGCTCAGCCCTCAATTGCTGTGGAGTCCTGCTCCTCCTGCGGTATTCTTCATAATGTTAAATAAGTGAAAAATCTAACAAGGAGAACAAGACTTCTTATAAAAGCTGCCATAGACACGGACCTGAGATGTCAGGTGTTAAGATACTGCCTGATAGTCCCTAAATGATAAAAGCTAGTGGGTGATTCGGTGCCCCCACATCTACCCATAATTGAAGCATTAGTTTTATGTGGATCGATCCTTTAAAAACAATTATCAGTAAAGAGTATATGCCAAATAAATGTAGATTCTGCATCGATACCATTCAGAACGTTTCATGAAAAATCCGCTTACTCTGTGCTCTACAGACACAAGAGGGCCTTAGGGAAAGATTAGCTTGGCAACGAATTGCCGAGTATATGCCCCTTTTTCTTGTGTATGCCTGGGAGGAAAGAGAATATTTGAGGTTGACAGTTGCTTTAGATATGAAGTAAGTTTATTCCTTTTTGAAGAGGTTTCAATGACACAGTGAGGTGTAATCCCGTAACCCTTCTGCAGATCTCACAAAGAATCATTTTCGTTGCATTTATGCACAGAGAAATGCGAATGAAATGTACTCTCTATTCACCAGGAATCAGCACTATCTTCAAATTGTATTGACTATAATAACCCTTCTGTTGTGGCACTTAACTTTAATATCTCCCGCTATAATGTCTCAGTGTGATTGCTTAGACTCTCTCGTAGCTGTCAATTGAGCATTTCAAAAGGGAGGTTGAGACTGAAACTCAAAAGAAGCTTTAAAAAACCCCAAAAAAGAGTGTTAAGTGCAGTTAATGGAAAATTCAGTTTTTTGAAACTATTCTATTACTATTTAGTGCAAGCTCAGTGTTAGACATGAACTGTATTATGTAAAATTACTTCAGCATTTCTTTCTCCCTTTTTCCAGTCTCGCTCTCTCAGTTGTAAGTTTTGGATCCCTTAAAGAGGTTCTGATTAAGGTTGTTGGCCAGACTGTATTTGGTTTGTAAATGTGGCTTAAAGAGCTGTAATGTAGCATGCTGTGCACGTGCCGGACTGCATGCTCTTCACATGCACCACCTGTGCTGCTCCATGCATCCCATCATGTACTGCATTAACTCTTTGCCGCCTGGGCGCATTTGTAGTGACTCAGATCCTCTGGGATACTTTGAACCAGGGGCTCTCAAGGTACTTATGGCCTTGGGCGGATTCACTGTACCTCGCCACTTTGTGCTAGAGTCCATCTCGGAGAGCAACCCGGCCTGGCCTGAAAAGTAATACCTGTGATCTTTCCCCACTTACACTCCTTTGTTACTGCAGCAGTCCAGCCCAATTCATGCTTGTTCCCAGGAGAAACCCCTATCTAGAGGGTGGGGGGAAGAAGGAGTCCACACAGAGAGCCTTTTCAATGCTTTACTAAAAACATTGCTGTGTACAATACATTACATACTTCAGTCATCCATTTCCTTGGCAACTGCACAAACCATAATGAGCATATAATAGTTGCCAACGATCGGTTAGAGATAAGACTGGCCGAGGTGTAGACCGGAGCCATGGAGAGGTTATTGACCAGGGGCATGCATCCATTCTTAAAGGAGAACTATGAGGTGAGTGCTTTTCACTCACCTCATAGTTCTAGCCGACCTTTGACAATGAGACTGTATTCCCCCCTCCCCGCTCCGATCCGCCAGAGCTGACTGGCGGAATGGACGGGGGAGGGATCGGGATCCGCTTCAGCTGCGGCGTCTTAGTAATACCGCGAGCAGCAGCTCGCGGTATACTGCGGCGTCTCAGTATACCGCGAGCTACAGCTCGTGGTATACACGGATGCTAGTTTGTGTCCTTCCGTTACCCTAAGGAGAACTATGGGGAAAAGCCATAACCCCATAGTTCTCCTTTAAGTAATGCAAGTAGTCCCTTGTAAAATAGTCCTGCTCCTGTCCTCCTTTGCTTTCCCCATTTATAATCACACCCACAAAATCAGCAAAAATCAATATAAGATAATTGCCACTAATGTGTGACTGGCTTCAGTACCACCATTTTGAGTTGTCGTCTGTGATTCTTCCTGGTGCCATCCCTAACATAGCTGCCCAGCATGCAAGATAGTGGAGGTTTCAGGGGCATTGCTAAGACTGTGAAAAACTTGGGGCACTTTTGGCACCTTGAAGAGAGTAAAGATGCAAATTGTGTGTGTGTGGCCAAATTTCCCTAAAAATGGGAGGGACTTAAAGGGGTATAGTTAAATAAAAACTGACCCTACTCTGCTCTCAGTCAAATTTGCACAACACACAGAGTACAGTGGCCAGAAGTGTGTAAGGCACAGTTCAGGGGTCAAGAGTAAGTATTGATAAAGTGCCTCCCAAGAAAAATTACCCCAGTGATAAAACTGACTGTAACAAAAATTCCCCCCTCCCTTCCCAATTTGTATGCACTGCACCTTGGCATTGCATCTGTTATTCTCCTGCTGAGTGCCCCCGGTCCTGATGGCGTGATCACTAGCATTTGTTTTCTATATGTGCATTATGCAGCTGCCAGCTTCTGTCCATGCTCGCCACCTGTGGCACAGAGTTGAGGGAATGCTCCAGAACACCTCCTCATCTTTGTGCTACAGGTCTCACATTCGGTGGGTTGATATAGAAGCCGGCAGCTGTATAATTCACATATAGAAGAGCTCAGCAACTATAATTCAATCCCAGTCAAAGTGCTGTCTCCTAACCATATTCCAGCCACACTCCTACCGCAGTCCAGACAAACCACCTACCCAACCCCATCCTCTCTCTTTAGTCCAATTGGTCCTGTCTTTGTTCAAGCCTTCAAATTGCCCAGTTACAATGCAGTTGTTCAACTCAGTGCAGTACCGCACTGGGCAAAAGGGTGATTCTGGATAGGAGGGAACAGCACGTGTCAGCAGGGTGAAAATGATTGATGCTGGTATGTAAATTCCTATCGGCAGACCTGACAGAGCACCTGTCGTGCTTATTTATTTGCTGGGGAAAGAGACCCTTCAAGACGGGAACCAACCCTAGCAAAGGTGGCCAGATGGCAACCTTAGGTTTAGTCTTCTTTCAATGTAAAGCATGTTAACAGCCCAAAACGTTTTTTCTAGCATTAGATAGCATGTGGAATCTTTGTCAGGTTTTATTGCTGTCTGTGGTCCCACAGAGGAGATTCACCTTCTCCATTTATCCTAGTGACCATTGTCACATGTCAAAAAGTGGGAAAACGTTACAGATAACACCAGAACAGGAACAGAAGGGGAAACTCTCAATGGATACACCTGCTTCAGTGACAACTGTGTAAAGGTGGCCATACACTGTACAACCATCGCAAGACCTTAGTCTTGCGATGGTTGTAAAGTGATTAAAAAAACGTACGATCTGCCCATCTTGGACAGGCAGATCGTACTCTCGATCATTGCAAGCCCGCCCCCCTGAGGGGCGGGCTTACGATGACTGCAATGAGGGACGGGCTTAAGATGACTGCAAACGGCTGTGTGCGCGTGCGCACACCGGCCCGTTCGGCAGTTGTCGAACCAGCAGGCCACTAACTCGACGAGAATCGTACGATTCCCGGCGGGTTTTCTAGCCTGCTGGTTCGACGGAAGACGTGCGACCGTACAGTAGAAACGGTCGCACGCCTTCCATACACTGCACGATTCTCGTACGATCGCGGGATTTCGTACAAGAATCGTGCAGTGTATGGGCACCTTTAG
>NW_017307542.1:484779-494779 GCF_000935625.1 Nanorana parkeri | reverse complement strand
GCCGTGCAGCTACCTACCTGCTAACTCCTCCTGGTTTTGTGTCAAAATACAACACTGGCAATAGCAAGAAGGGAGCATTCTGCACAAAATGCACTCTCCTGCTCCAAGACCAGCGGCGCCTAGAGGAACCTCTTGCTTCCGCAAACATGCGAACACATATGCATATGTGAAAGCCGGCGGGTCCCACGGCAGGCATTCGCACCAGCTCAGGCTAAATCGATTTCCATTTATGCCTTCAGGCACCCAAAATGGAAATCTGGCCCTGCCTACATATTTGCTATACTTGTTTTATATTTCCTTTTTCTTATTAGTATTCAATCTGAATTTTGAATTACAATAAAATTACCACCTCACTACCGGCAGGTGGGGAGCTTCCTCTGACAGGATGTGTTCACATTAACAAAGGACATTGGACTCTATAGGTCTGAGACAAAAAGTATCTTGCCATTGAAAGTGGTTCTCTTCCACGTGATCAATGTGACCAATACACAATGGTAAACAATGTCTGTGTTGTGCTGTCAATGGACAGAGATGATCACAGTCAGAAAGTACTGAGCCTATGAATGTCACTCTATATCTTGTGATCACTTTGACTAATCACAGATACAAAACCTGTCCAAAAATGGAAAAACACACATATGTGGTATATCTTATTAAAATGTCAACTTGTTTAAGACAAGGCAAAAGTGAAATCTTCAAAAGACTCACCATGCCTTCTTTACTTTACTCTGCTTTCTGAAATGTGGTCATTTTGTGGGTGTTTCTACTGCCCTGGCACTTCAGGGACAAAAAAGTGATAGGTAGTCAGGAAATCAGATGTCTAATTTTTGCCCTTTGAAAGCCTGAAGGTGCTCCTTTTAAACACCCTGTGTGGTTAGGCAACGGAAAAGTCTCACACATGTGGTATACCCATGCTCAGGAGGAGTAGCAATATGTGTTTGGGGTGTAATGGTCAGTATACCCATGACGTGTGTGTAAAAAATTTACCGCTTAACATGACAACTTTATGAAAAAAATAAAATTACATTTACTTTCTTGATATTCCAAAAACAATGGCAAAAACTAGATCTTCAAATGCTGCCATGACTCTAAGTAGCATGGGGTGCCTATTTTTTTAAAGAGGGGTTATTTTAGGTGTGATTGTGCTGTTATGGCATTTTAGGGGCTTAAAGGAGAACTATGAGATGAGTGCTTTTCACTCACCTCATAGTTCTAGCCGACCTGTGACAATGAGACTGTCACAGGCCGGCTCAGTAGATCGGGAGGTGAGCGAACACATACCGGCATTCTCTCACCTCTCACGGCTCTCTGCCGTGACAGGGGAGGGGCTGGATTCCCCCCTCCCGATCCACCAGCGCTGACTGGCGGAATGGACGGGGAGGGGGCAGGTACAGCTGGCTCTGCCTCTAGATAGGCAGAGCCAGCTGTCAGTCACGCAGCTGGGCGGATCCCGGCACAATTGTCGGGATCCGCTTCAGCTGCGGCGTCTCAGTATAACGCAAGCAGCTGCTCGCAGTATACTGAGGCTAGGGTGATGGGAGGACGCTAGTTTGTGTCCTCCCGTTACCCTAATGAGAACTATGGGGAAAAGACTTAACCACATAGTTCTCCTTTAAGAAGTGAAGTAGGCAGTGAGAACATCAGAATTCATAAATGTTGAATACATATATCAGAGTCTGTAGACTCTATACCTTTGGCACAGACTAAATAATATAGACCTATTTAGAGGAAATGATTGAAGAAATATAGCTGAATACATTATGTGCTGAATACATTAAATGTATGAAGAAATATTATTTGTTATGTTGCACAACAGAAAATAAGAAAAAGAAATAAGAAAATAAAATAAAAATTTTCGATCTTTTACCTTTATATAGGAAAACATAAAAAACCCAGTGGTTATTAACTACAACCAAAAGAAAGCTCTGTCTTCTCAAAAGAATGATATAGCATATATTTTGGTATAGTGTTGTAGGAGTAATTGTCAGTCAAACTATAAACAGGAAGGAGATGCAACATGCTGGGATTGAGATAGTTATACAAATCTTCATCCAATCCATTCTTTTTCTGCATCTGATTAACGAAACAATCTGATTGAAAATGTTAAACAAAAAACTCCAGCCCGTTCAATCACTTTCTTTCTGAGTTAACGTAAAAGAGATTGAAAAATCTCAAACAATCCGATTACAATGTGTGTGGATATTGTTATTCTGCGTGTTGCATTTAATTCAGATAGAAGGCAGATTACATAGAATAGCATAATTCTTACCATCCATATTTATGGCGAAGGCAGATTACATAGAATAGCATCATTCTTACCATCCATATTTATGGCCAGAGGTCATAATCATTCAAATCCATGACTTAATATACCATCTGTGGATGATTGACTGATTACACATTGTCTAATCTGGTTTTTATTGTGTACAGCCACAGCTTTCCAAATCCACAAAAAGATGATTAAAAATACTGTAAGTAAGTTTGTTCTAATGCCTCAGTTTCCATAACAACGGGGTTCCTTACGTCTGCTATTTTATTGCGCTGGTATTAAAGTCGTGTGTAGGAAGAGGCCGATCCCAGAGCAGAACATGGCAGCTGATATTCCCCAGCCTCAAAGTTTGCCTGTTAAATCAGAATCTTACTCTTTATAAACCTCTAGCATCATAGCTGCTGCTTTCTTATGAATTTTAAGATGCTTCCGTACACCGCTCAGTAAGTGCTGTATACTGGAGAATCAGGAGAGTCATGATTTACTTCATATTGAATTAATTTAACAAACATGCCTTATAGGAGGAATGTTCTCTAAGTTCACTCAGGACTCAGTAATGACTTGAAAGGTCACTACTAAATCCTGACCCTTACAAACTGCAATCTTCTATCTCTGGTTTACGAGTTATCATGGAAACTGGTTGTTTACTTTCCTATGCCATGCAGTAATGGTGTGCTAATAGTCTACAGACTGCACTTTCATATATATGAAGGTCAGTAGATAAACATGTAGAGCTGGATTATGTCAGCCACATTTTCAACAGACAAATTATCTTTTTGAATGACTTTTGATCTGAGGTCTGTGTTTGCGATAAGAAGGGCAAGATAGCCAGTTAGGGATTTCTTTGTCACAAATTGCACCTATTCCTTAAAATAATGTTAAAAAGTACATGGTTGGAGCTATATCTGACCCGTGTATGTGAAATGGTCCACCATATCCGATGAGTTCATTGCAGGTAAATGGAGCACAAATGAGGGGTTTGCAGCCATACTTGGAGCACTTTGGACACGTTTTGGACATTTTAAGCACGCTTTCATTTTCTGACCCTTGGAAAGTATATATATATATATTTTTTTAATATGGTATATATGTTGTTTCTGACTCATGTATAAGTCAATCTTGTTTGATTAAACACACGGTGCAATATTGGGATAATGATAGATGTAATCCCAACCACAAAAATCTCACATTCATTTTAACATGATAGGATCACTTGGAAAAAGGTATTTGAAAAAAAATTGCAGCCAGGAACAATTTTGAAACATGCCCTGTGAAAAAAACACCGGCCTTCTCGTCCAACATCAGTAGCTGACCTCACAAATGCGCTTCTGGAAGAATGGTCAAACATTCTCATAGACACACTGCTAAACCTTGTGGACGCCTTCCCAGAAGAGTTGAAGCTGTTATAGTGGCAAAGGGTGGGCCAACTCAGAATTTAACCCTACAAACTAAGACTGAGATGCCATTAAAGTTCATGTGCGTGTAAAGGCAGGCGTCCCAATACTTTTGGTAATATAGTGTACATCCTTAGAACCTATGTCTGCATTCCAGGTATGCATACAATCTCTTTGTGCAATAACATACTCTAGTAGTGGTTGGCAGTGCCTATGAAAACCCTCAGGGTAGCGCTGAATAACAAATCCTTGCTCAAGTGTGAATACCTCAGTCAGTGGCCATCTGTGTGACATCTCCCAGCAGTGGGTGAGTGAATCTAGGCCTTACAATTGGTGTCCTTGGTCTAACATCTTCTTGTCAACAACCAGCCTTATACAATACGAATTCCACTAAATAATACAAAATTATAGAGATCTCACTGTCCCCTTTACATGTGGAATAATTAACATCTGGCCTCTGTAGCTTTTCTACAACTCAAGGCCTGCGTGGGAGCTCTATTTAAACTGTACTCAATGGTCAGCACACAACAAAGGAACAGCTTGAGTGGTTACATTCAGCAAAATTCTCAACAAGTGTTTTGATTCCTTGGAAAGATTAAAAAGACTTTTATTCAGACTGCAAATTAATTCAGTTAACGCCATCTTTCGAAGCCATCAAGAATGTCACTTGGTTTAGAGTAGACCAACAATTATATAAAAATTATACATCCAACCTAAATGTTTTTTTCAGTTTGGGATAGAGAAGGGAAGGTTTACCACTAATGTGTAAAAACACACATTAGTGATTAACCTTCCCTACTCTATCTCAAACTGAAAAATAAAACATTGCTTGCGATAGTCCCACTGGGGAGCTTTCCCCATTATATATGGTAAAGAAGCCAGTCCAGAATTTCTGTCTGGCTCAGCCAGTTCCTCACCTGTTCATTATAAACAGCACCAGGTACTGGGTCAAGCTTCAGTATCTTGTTAGTCGGCCCAACTGGCTCTCAAAATACCTGAACAATGCCTGCATCCAATCAGATTGTTTAGGTATTTTGACAGCCAGCAGGGCTGACTAGCAAGACATTGCAGCTTGTCCCAGTCGGAGATTCCTCCATCCACACAGTTTACCGTAGATGGAGGAATCTGTTGCAGGTTTTCTATCTGAACATAGAAAATCTGCAGATGATCTATAGGTGTATGACCAGCTTTAGGTTTTACCCTTCCCCATGCTATCCAAAACTGAAATAATATTTAAAAATACAAATTTTTGGCTTGCGTTGCACTTTAAAAAGAATCAAACAGTTTTCTTTTGATTTTTTTTTATAACTACAGCTTAAAGTACAATTAAACCTTCGGTTTTTGGGCACATATCTACTGCTAGCAAGCAGTAGATATATGCAAAAACATTTAAAAAAATAAAAAAGCTACCAACAAAGTAATTACTTACCTCTGTCTCCGCCGCTCACTCCTGTCCGAAGATCTAAAGATTCTTGAGCAGCCGAACAGGATGATGGGACGGGCACATGCGCAGTAGAGATCTTCAGCGGGGAGAAGAGGAGACACACAGTGGAGCTGAATGCACGCAGTCGGGAGCATGCACGTCGGACAGACACCATGGGACAGGAAGAGACAGGAGTCTGCAGTGGATCAGAGATCGGCGCCAGTGCTGGAGGGATTCTTGAATACAAGTAGAAGGAAGAAGATGATCGGATCAAGAGGCATCATTTAGGGTAAGTCCTTAAAGCAGCATGGGGGAGGGGGAGGAAAAAAGAGCTATTTAACTTATCACAGTTTAAAAAAAAAATTTCAGCCTCAGTAAATGTGAGAGAAGGTTCAACCAAGGTTTATAAATCTGCGTCATTGAGTTTGTTTGAATTTGTAGTATATAAAACTATAAACTCTTTAGTAAGGAAGGTCTGCTTCCACATTTACTGCAGGTTACATGATCACGCACTCTACTTTGGTTTCCATGGAAACACTCCACTTAACATTGCAGTGGATTTCCTAAACTTTTGCGTTGTGTTACTGTAGCTGCAATAAAAATGACTTAATAATAGCTATAAGATAAAGTTTTGAGGTGGCCCTTAATATCGTAGCAAATTATGATCTTGGATACTCTGAATTTGGGATAATATACTATATTTATAATATATAGATATATCTATATATATAAATTCCCAGACTGTATTTTTCTTAAATGTATATTGCTTTATATAACCTTCAAGATATAGCTTATACCTTTAAGGATTATTGTAGCTCCTTATATAATCTGCAAAGTGATGCAAGTACCCCTCAACCAACACAAGCTTTGAGCAGCGATTTTCTGCATGCCCTCAACTGACCTAGAGTTCATCTAGAGTTGACACTATTGTATCTCAATTAAAGAGCCCAAATCACAGATTAAGAGATCAAAAAGACAACAGAATCATTACCTAAAACAAGCCGCCTGATAATAACTGCTTCTCAGGTGAATACTATAACAGTTTATTTGACATTCTCACATAACTTTTATCTTCAGTTTTTAACAAGGCTGCATCATCTGATTGTCTCCCTAAGGAAATGCTACAGGCAGAAATAGTGACCTTGCCCAAACTGGGAAAGGAGCCGGATTGTCCTCAAAACATTAGGCCAATTCCCTTCCTAATACTGATGTTAAAATGTATGCCAAAATACTGAATAGTCTTCTTACCAATATAACATCATTGCTGGTTTGTCCTGCTCAAGTAGGCTTTGTAAAAGGTTCCTAAGCCCCTGATGGCACAAGAAGGATGCCATCAGGAAACTATTACAAATGCCCTCTCTGCACTAGGGACACCTGTCTGAAACACTTAAAAATGTGGCTTCTGTGTATTCAAATATTCAGCTACCATGGAACTTTATACAACACCAATGGTCCAGGTATACTCATCCAATATGTTGTCTTTTCCCAGACTCCGATAAGTTATGGTTCTCTATTGAATAGGCGATTATACCATGTCAGAATCCTAAATCTTTATTACTAGCTTTAGCTCTCTCTAGAAACAGACATATCACTAACTAGCCCTCCACCATTGACTCCATGGCCCCCCGGGGGTCCTTTATTAGATGCACAACCCTCAAGTAGATTTTCCTTTAGAATCCTAAGAATAGTGGATACCAAACCTTAGGATTACTAAATGGATAAGGATATTCTGCATTATTGAACCTAAGCTTAGACCTTTCTAATGAGTATAGTATATAATTCCTCAGATACAACGCTTCCGTAGGGCTCATTCACAGTATACGATTGAAATTGCAGGATTAAAAGTGACGCCATAATCTGGAAATTTCTTAACACTCCAACTTCAGGAAAAAGTGGGATATCTTTTTTACTGTTTATATCAAAACCAATGGGTGTTTTCAAAAACTGCCTCAATTATAAAATGGGAAAAGGATCTTCAGCAAGTGTTTACAATTGAAAGATGGCAAAAAGCCATTAAAATGAATAACATCCCATCGTGTGAATCATTGGGAAAATTCCCAAAAGATCTTACATCGGTGACTTGACAAGATGTGGGGAACCTTGTTTTTTTTAAATTAATATCTTTAGTTACTGGATTACTCACATCATCTACAACACAGTTGGCCCTATTGAATACAGGAATAGACTTATACCCATTGAGTACAGAATTGTTGGAGAACATATTCTATTTGCAGCAAGATTGACTATAGCTTTTATGTGGAAATAAACAAATGCTCCCAATCTCTCGGAAGTCATTTATAAGGTTAATGTACAATACCAGAGAATACTAGCATATAAAGAACAGACCTTGTTTAAATGACTTATTCTTGGTATATTGTATTATACTGTGTTATAGTGTATATGTACACTGTGTACTGGGAATACAAACATTGCTATTTAAAGTATTGTAACCACCTAGATTTTGGATTACACTTAGCATGGAACATTTAGTGTAAACTATGGAATTACATATAGTGTGCAAGCTACCAAATATCATAATCTGTTATAGTGTATAGTGAAAATAAATGTATTCCGCATTTGTTTCCGAGAAACTATTAGCCCAAATGTACTCCGTTTAATTACCTTATCAAAGCACTTAACATGTATGGTTTGTCCTTTCCTTTTTGAAAATAATAAAAACATTAAGCTCAAATATGAAATAAGCAGAGAAGGATACAATTACCAGGGTACCAACAAATGTATCCACATCTGTGATTGGATAATAATGATTATATAAACACCATAGATTGTTGATCCAGTGTCTAGTATGTCTTAGGGGATCAAAAATGGCAGCAGGTGCTCTGGACTGATCAGTCAAAATCTGAAATATTTGGCTGTAGCTGGAGGCAGTTTCTTCGCTGAAGGGCTGAAGAGCGGTATAATAACAAGTGTCTGCTGCAACAGTGAAGCATGATGGAGGTTCCCTGCAAGTCTGGGGCTGCATTTCTGCCAATGGAGTTGGAGATTTGGTCACGATCAATGGTGTCTTCAATGCTGAGAAATACAAGCAGATAGTTATCCATCATATCATACCATCAGGGAGGTGTGTGATTGGCACCAAATTTATTCTGCAGGAGGACAACGACCCCAAACATACATCCAATGTAATCAAGAACTATCTTCAGCGTAAAGAAGAACAAGGAGTTCCGGAAAGCGATGGTTTGGCCCCCACAGAGCCCTGATCTCAACATCATGGAGTCTATCTGGGATTACATGGACAGAAGGATTTGAGGCAGCCTACATCCACAGAAGATCTGTGTTTGGTTCTCCAAGATGTCTGGAACAACCTACCTGCCGAGTTACTTCAAAAACTGTGTGTAAGTGTACCTAGAAGAATTGATGCTGTTTTGAAGGCAAAGGGTGGTCACACAAAAAATTCATTTTCATAAACTATGAAAAGTTTTATTACTGAAAGCATTCTTACTTTACAGCATTTTTTCATACCTTTATACATTAATAGTAATAATAATAATGTTAAATACACCGAAGCTGTAAATCAATGGCTTTGTGAATATTTATTCAATTTTGCTTTAGCAATTAAATTTCAAAAATTTTGTTTTAATCTTCACATATACCTGAAATCATTAAGTGGCAATTTGCCTGAGCATAATAACAAACAGTGCCTTGCAGGGAAGCAGGAAACAAAGTGTTTTTTTTTTTGTTACCAGTAGGTTCTAGGAGTCATGAAGTCTCTCATGAGTCCCCTTGTCCACAAAAAAAGTACTTATAGCATGTAATTATCATATAATTAGCATTCCCTTGTAGTGTTGCAATGTTCCAAACTGAAATCTAAAATATATATAACACCTCTGAATAAAATTGCATTTATTTACGTAACTTTATGTCCAACAAGATTCTGTCTTATGTATTCAGATACTGCTGATAAGTACAGATTCCATATAACAAATGTCTTGCAAAATGAAAACTAATAAAATACATAAGCGTATTATGCTTGCTATTGCATACAGTGCGAAAAATGTTTATTTAGAACTGGAGAATCAAACTGTGACAAATCTGGCACTCAGATGTTAAAGGTACCATAAATAATTTATGTGTAATGCCATGAATAATCATAATCTGGCAATCAATTTCTAAATGGATATGGATTTAAATACTTGGTTCAAACAAAACAAAGTCACCAGAACAAATTTCTGTACACTAATTTAAGACCTGATGATAAAACAATGTTAATGCCCTGTTGTGTAAATATCATCCCTTCTCAGATTCATAGCGGCTAAGTGGTTAGCAGTGTTGGAGCACAGATGTCTAGGAAGGCTTATAGACATTCGAAAGTTCGAAAGTAAATGGCCAGATGGGGTAAACATATCTTATGTCTGTAGGCATAATCTAAATCATATTTACTTTTCTGGAAAATACTGTAGATTATGCCAAAAGAAACTCAGACCTGGAGCCCAGTTGCCCACCATTGTGCTCTGCCAGACAATTCTAAATGCTTGTGTATAATTAAAGACTTCTAGCTGTTTCCTTGCTTGTTTTGGTTGCGGTCGTTTTCTGCGGTGTCGCGGGTGTGCGCAATTTTAAAGCTTGACATGTTTGGTGTCTATTTAACCGACGTGACCCGATCTTTTATATTTGACCAAAAAACTGGGTAGTAATAAATGTCTCCTAACAATGTTAAAAAAAAACGTTTTTTTTTTCAAAATTTTCTTTAATTTTTTTCTAATTATAGTAAAAAATAAACCCCCCAGTGGTGAATAAATACCACCAAAATAAAGCTCTATCTGTCCCCAAAAAATGGTGTAAAATTCATTTCAGTACAGCGTTGCATGACGGAATAAATGTCAGTCAAAGTATCGCAGCGCTGAATACTGAAAAATGGCCTGGCCAGGAAGGGGGTGTAAACACCTGGTCTTG
>NW_017307542.1:452704-484368 GCF_000935625.1 Nanorana parkeri | reverse complement strand
GCATATATGCGTGTGTATGTGGGGGGCGCGGACTTAAAAAAAATGTTTAAAAAAATAAATGTTATGCTTCTTTATTTTTTGTATCAATCTTTCATTTTTGTATTACTTTTTTTTTTTTTACATACAACTTTATTGCTATTACATGGGGGGCTAAGAAGCCCCCTATGGGATAGCCAATTTACATGACAAGTCCTCTTTATGGAGACATCAGGGGTCTCCAAGACCCCTAATGCCACCTAGGGACCTCCAGAGAAGCTGATGAAGCGGAGATCGGCTCCACCAGCTTCTCTAGCCGGAGAGTGACACCGAACGCAGGAAGTGATGCAATATACATCACTTCCTGCATTAGGGGACTGAGAGAAGATCAAAGGGAGTTTGTACACTGATGGTAACAGCTGGATAGAATAGCACTAGGCTCTGAAAAGAACATACCACTCAAACTTCTCCTCAGGACTGGAAACAGAGAAGAACTGAGTGACAGAGGAGGAGGTTCCTGTATCTTTGCTCAGTGCTTCTCGAGAAAAAGGCCTTTAGCACCAGGTCTGACAGGGTGCTAAATCAAGGGTACTTTTCACAATACTTATCTCGTGATAAAGCTGTTCTCTACTTTTCTCCCTTTATTAAACAGGTACATTCCCATTACTTTCTGTGTACTTATCACCAGGATGAGAAGAGGTGAGATATTTCTGTTCCTACCTGACTTATCTCGTGTTATTAAACAGCATTTTCTAGACTTTTCACTTTGCTAAGGTGAGAAAAGCCTTCTCACTGCTTATCACACTCTTTCACAGTTTATTAAACGTACACCTTAGTGTGATGGTTGGTCTAATGGTGCACTGTCTATTTACAGTTTGCATACTCTGGGTCCATATACTGTGATGGTTGGTCTAATGGTGCACTGTCTACTTACAGTTTGCATACTCTGGGTCCATATACTGTACCTAGAAGTAAACTGCTAGCAGAGAGAAGCAATATTCTTCCCTACTGTTCTAGGGTATAATAATGTGGAGTGGGTGAACTATCTCGTTTGGATCAGATGCTAGTCCTGAAAACATTAAAAAGAGTGGCATTAGAGAATAGTTGGCTTAAAGGGGCAGAAAGTATAAATCCAGCTCTGCCAATGAGAATTTGGAGAAAGATGATTGCTCCTTGCCCTCCTTGCAAACATCTTCCTATGTACCAACTTGTAGGGTGGTTTATGTAACACTTAAGGAAGCCTAAACAAACAGGGTGTGCACCAGCATCTGTTGACACACACAGGGGTGATCATATCAGATGCCGTCTGAGGCAACTGCCTCAGGCAGCCTGATTATAGGGACGGCCCTGGACACACAATCATGGTTTGCTGCCCACCTATAGGGGGGAAAGGAGAACATTTACTCAAATGTGTGGACTCCTGCGGAAGGAGAATTTAAAGTGTGGGAAGACACAACAGGGAGAGCTAGAAAGCAGGAAGAACCATAGGGTGATCAGGAGTAAACTAGAACAGATGGAGACATGTCACCAGGCTGAACAAGCAATCATTTTGCAGTCATCCACACAATGCCTTACCACATTCCAGGTAGCTAGGTTTCTTCCAGGCAACCCCCGACAGCTTAGCTGGATGGATGCATGGCCAGTACGTACCCGACACTATAGGGTCTGTTTACTATTTGCAGGGCCATTCACCCTGCAAATATCTGTGAATGTTCGTTCTGTGCGGATATGGGCCAAAATGTACATTTTTCAGTGGTTTCATCATAAAGGAATGTATTATCCAACTCTTATTTTATGTAGTATTGTATTACAGACCACTAGATGGCACTGAGGAATATAGAAAATAAATACTTATTTCCTACAGTCCTTTAGCTTTATCTAATGGCCATAATGTGATATTACATAAAAACATTCAAAAATCACATGTAAAGAAGAAAACGAAAGAAAGTTCGTTATATATTCACACAGCTTAAACAGGGCAAATGGCTCTGCAAATGGTTTATAAATAGATCCCTATGTTCCTGTTCAAGTTGGCAGTAATGTGCAGCATTGTGCTGGAATTCCTATGGATTAAAGAATGAGAAAGATTATCATACTTCAGCTTCTAGGCAGGTTGTGTTGTAGGAGCATTACTATGATGTTCCTTATCATATTTATATAAAAGGTCTCAGCACAGGCTCTTGCATAGAGAATTGAAAGACTTCCTATTACATGACTAACATTAGGGGGTCATATTGTTTTTACCACTATATGAACCATGGCTACTAAGACATTGGATCTTGGCTGGTATTAATTATGTGTATGGCTCAGTCTATTTATTAGAGGCTGTCATTTTTTGATCATATATACATACACACACACACAACTCTGGGTTGCATAGCAACCCAGAGTTGTAGTGTATGCTTCTCTGCCCTGCTACAGCTCAGATGAGACCGCCATATCATGTACAATCACCATTTCCCCGGTAGAATTCTTTAAAAGAGACGCAGCTCACTGGACGAGTTTGAAGCTCCAGCGTAACCACTTGTCAGCTCCTGTGCAGAGACACTGTTCCACACTGCTGGATAGGACTGGTGGCTGACTACTGTGTCCGCAACTGTCACTGACTGCCCTTCATCCAAGTATTTGGTTATGCAATCACTTTATCTATTTATGAATACATTTACATTGCGTTTATGCACAATTATGGTTCTGGTCATCTATTTTGTGTTCCCTTATCACTAGCCGGCTACTAACCTGCGATGGCATCCAGTGAGCTTCAAAAAAATGCATGACTGTCCCATACAAACCTGTTTTGCAATAGATTTCTGAGAAGCTGTATACTTACTTGTGGTTCCTATTAAGATCGGTTTATCTTTTTGTATCTCCCGCAGGATGGTGTAGGCATCTCTCCTTCTTTTGGGAGTGCATTTGTTGCCTTTTTGTTTGAACATAGACATCCCCACGGATAGTTCGCCAGGAGACAAATATGTGCCTGAGAAGCTTCAGTGGATGCATCTGGGATTTCTGAACCTCTCCTGCTGCTTCCTGATTATTTAGTGTCAGCAGATAGAGTCATCAGGGGTAGCTCTGACAGGAGGAAGCAAGAAACATGCTGTTCACTTTGCAAGGGAATTTGCACTCTGCAGGGAAATTTTCCCCCTTAGTTTACTGAATGAGGTGAAGCACTGCTTCCTTTCAATCAAGGACATGCAAGCTAAAATACTTTTTTTTTTTTTTTTTTAATTTCCTTAGGCATGATTAGATATTCTTTGATAAGAAAGTGTCACCACATTCACTAAGGCATGGGAAAATTGGAATGGGAAAACTATTGGCTCTTTAAATCAACCTATGTGTCTCTTACAAGATGTCTGCCTCCACATACAGTACAGTACAGAACAAGGGGCCTAGGAAAAGATCAGCTCCAGGGAGAGCACAGGTAATACTGGTGAGTAGTCCCTCTACTTGTCTTTTTGGGCACAGCTTCCACAGTTTCGGGCCTCTTTTAGTTCTCTAGAGTTTTATAAGACAGAGGAAGAAGCATTTCACAAGTCTCCACCTATGGTCATCTTTTTGCCATTAGAAGTCTCCTAGCTTTAACAACTGATTTTTTAATTTTCAGGATGTGTTTGTATAATATAATTTATGTGCATACCCACGACTAGTGCTGAGAATGTAACCTTAGCAAGCCGCAATGCTTTCAGCAATTTTAAAAGCCCCACTGGGGACCACCTCCTGCTTCCAGCCTAATTAAAGAGAAAATCAGCTGTTAGAGTAAGGAGCTGGCTTCCTTGCGGTCTTAAAATTAGGATTAATAATATACTTTTGTTTCACTTTCAGGAAGAAAGCTTTTTATACCGTTGAATTGAATATTTGCTAGGAAGTAAGATATTCACTCAGCTGATATTTTTATTCTTGCCTGTCAATTATTTTCATATTCTGATATTATGCTGCTGTTATGCCAATTTGCAAAGCAGTGCAGAGAAAATGAGATAATTCCTTTAACTACTGCAAAACCAGAAACAAAGTTAACTGTACATAAAAAAACATTCACAAATTATAAAAGTTTTCATAATGGTGTATTTGCTACACAAGAAGATTGGGAGTTTAAAGTGCATCTAAAGCCAACATTTTAGTTCTGGATGGAGTAAAGAAGTGTTAGGGCTAGTTCACAACAAGCGCGTTCCAGATGCAGAGCAGATATAGAACGGATCAAAACTGCGTCAAATGTATTTCAAATGGTATTTTGGGCTCTAGTTCACACCGCAGCGTTCAGTTCCAGAGCATGTAAAAAAAACTGCAGCAAGCCCTATTTTACCTGCTCTGGAACACATGCAAACGCAACAAAAAGCGGCCCGACACGCGTCAAAACACACTGCGTGTGCAGAAACTCGTGCAGCTCTAGTCCGCATTTGGTGTGAACAAGCTCTTAAGACCCGTCATGTTTTTAATGCTCTTCAATTCCCGACTGTGGAGCTTTACCACCTCTATTTGTTATAGTGACAAAAAGTAAAGTGAAATCCAAAATGTTACAGATGTCATGGAGCAGGAATAGAAAGTAAAATCTTCCAGTATGGGCAAATGTCCTGTTGTGTCTCTGGTACAGGAAGTGGAGGGAAATCTAGCACATGGAATACAGGCAGTTAAAATAAAAAAAAGCTAACTCCAGTTAAATACTGTACATAGTTACATAATTGTTAAGGTTGGACAACGACTCGGGTCCATCCCGTTCAACCTATGTGTACAGGTGTGCGAGTGGCTAAGAATTCCCATACCCTTATACATTGTATACACCAAGGAAGACATCTACAAGTTTTTTGAATGCATCTATATACTCAGCTGATACTACTGTCTGGGGAAGGGAGTACAGCTCTAACTAAGAATCTTCTACGTAGTTTGAGATTAAAGCTCTTTATCTCCAATCTCTCTCTTTGCAAAGCAGGAGCAAAAGAATTGCACGTGACCAAAAACAAGTTTTAAACTGATATCCCAGATAAAAATCATGAGCTTGGTTTCATGCGTATGGAATTGGAATGATGGGATGTCATGTAGGATGTTTTATAAGCGTTTCTGTTTTCCATGTGCTCTGTACACTATGTGCTGGGTACGCTATGCATCAAGTACGCTCTGGGTGTTCTGTGCATGCTGTGCAAACTATCCTCTGGGGTTCTTTGTATGCTCTATGCTGTGTACAATGGGTGCTAGGTACGTTCTGGGTGTTCTGCGTATGCTACAGTGAGGAAAATAATTATTGGATCCCCTGCAGATTTTGTAAGTTTGCCCACTTACAAAGAAATTAAAGGTGTATAATTTTTTATCAAAGGTGTATTTTAAATGATATAGCAGCCTGGATATTTTGCATTTGTTTCCCTTCAAGTTCACTTTAGTATAATGCATTATGTTGCTGCTTGCACTCTACCATAAAAAAAAAAGGAGGATTTTGTACTCCATATTCACCCAATAAAATTGTGTATCCAGGCATTCCAAGATCAACTGATATGGAACTTTATACATACAATAAATTTTTATACCAACACTAAAAATCCAGAATACACATTTTAATGTAGGACTCTTCTGGTTTAAAATGTTATTTTATTCTGTTATCATAAGTTAATATAAGACCTAATAAAAACACATGTAAATTTTAAATGCAAAGTTCTACATATTATAACATTGGTTTATTTTCTGTAAATATATAAAGACATATTATTCCAGTATCAATGATAAAATACAACATAAGAATTAAAAAATAATAAATTAAGTGCTTCAAACTGGCATTTTTTTTAACATATACAATTACATGGCATATAGGTAAAAATATAACTTTTTTTCACATTAAGATATCTGCAGTAATGTACTTGAAACAAATCTGATGCCATTTTGAAGAAAGGAAAAAAGACAAAAACACTCTGCAAAGTAAACGATTTAACACTTACCTTTCCTGCTGCCTGCGCAGAAAGGCTCAGGCATCCAACACTCCCAGAAGTGTGGAGGATGCTGAAGAGCCCCAATATAAGCTTAGCTCTTGAAGTCGGCAGCAGGACAGGTAAGTCTTAAACCTTTTCTTGCTGGGAGTGATTTTTTAAATTTACTTTAATGGCCTGTGATTGGGGGAACAAAGTGCCCTAATAAGTAACTCTGCACCTTTTCCATGCACTCTGCACATCATCAGTCCAATAGAAAGAGCTTCTCTATCCAACAGAAAGATGCACACTACAATAGGGGCACACCAGAGCTCAGACTTCAATATTTGTATATGAATCATTGGGGTTCCTGGGGAGCTCAGAAGATAAACAAAGGTATGTGTAGGCCTGGGCTTTCACTTGATAGATAAGCACCATTACTTTTTTGTTATTACAGGTTCTCTTTTAAGAACGGACACAGAGTATGCTAAAAAAATTGAAAATAATGTTTTATGTTCTTCTATCAAATTACTTCCAGAGTCAGAAAACAAATGTGAGATGTCGGCTAGAAGTGCTTGTGCTCAACCACGCTTTGTTATTTGCAATGCGGTCTTTTTTACTAGCACATCACTCATTTTAATTGACTCTTTTATAACAAAACAGCATGGGCTTAATTAACTGCCTGATTTCTATAACAACTCGAATAGTTCTAAAAAAAATAAGGGTGGAAAAAAAAAAGGAATGAAATATTAGAACTAGAAAAGTGTAATGATTTTGTGGCCTCACAAAGATCACAGCTACAAAATGTAGGGGAAAAAAAGTGCTCTTCTATCTGCTGCCCTGTATATGTCGAGTCCATAGAGGCCATTGTTGACAAGCTTTACTGATGGCAAACACAGCTTGCAAACAGCTGGTTTGAGACACTTAGAAGATCTTTCAGAATTCATTACAGGTGCATTTGACCTCCTTCAGGCCTGCTGCTTCAAGCTGCTTTTGCATTTCCATAGACTTGTTTCTAGAACAAGCTTTTATCATTTCCATCATTTAGTGCCCCTTGTACATTCCAAGCATTAATCCATCTTATGTTGCTTGTTAACATGAGTTGAGTTAAGGCAGCTCATTCATTTAGAAAGGGCTCCCAATGCATGGTAATGATATTGCGGACGACTCTACCTGTATGTTGGAGTGCAATGCCAAATGAATCAAACTGAAATTCATATACTGTTTTAGCACTAGACACTTCTGGGAGTGTCAGATGCCCATTTCCCCCACCATCCCCAGACGCCTATGTCACTACTGTGTCCTGTAGTGATATATGGGTATGAGGATGAAACCACTGTAGGCACTCAACAATTTTGAATGTGTCTAATGTCAAAAACACTGATGGAGGCTGCAGAGCTGGAAGAGAATAAAATGTGAATTTCCGTGATGCCTTTATTTAATGCTAAACTTTTTTTTACTGCACAAGATCCGTGCGCTCTTTTTTGTTGTTGTCGTCATTATCTTAGTCTGTAGATGCCCTCCCCTGGGTAGGAGCTTACTAAATTTCGTGCATATTCCCAAGAGTGTAAGAACATTCCCTTATCTTGTGTATATTTGACGAGAACTACCATTATTCCATTTAGGACACGGCTTATAAAGTACTGGACATTTTTTTTCCTGCCTTCTTTTGTTTTTTTTTGCCACATTGATAGTCACAGCTGAAATTGAGTAGGACTACACTTTTGCTCAAACCACACAGATGGCAATGGTGCAAGCAAGCAGCCACTGTTATAGATTATAAGCCTGCGTTTTGTCTAAAGTTCTAGGTTAGAGCTAACTATTCTTTGCATCTTTTTTTTTGTTGTTTTCTTCTTTAGTTGGCATAACACATTAAATTGGCATGTTTGTATAGCTTTAACATTTTAAATGATGCTTGACTACTCTGGAAATATGCATTGGCTCCCTATGAAAATTATATTTGGCAACGCTACTTTGAGAAAAGCTTGGTGCTTAGGGTGTCTGCTTGGGTAATGCAAGCATTCATGTCTATGCAACAATCTGTTAATAAAAAGAAATGAAATTAAATTATTTAGGGGTTGTAAGGAAAAACACACATCTAACATGTTATGTTTTAGAACAGCTGAACAGAGAAGACTTTGGGTTGGACAGTTGGACAAGCAAGAACTAAAAAGATAAGGTAAGTGCTATATGCATCCTGCTAGAGGAATTGTTAGCAAAGTCATATGGTCTGTGGACCATTTAAAATTTTAGACATTGATGTTAAAGTACACCAATGTCTGTTTTCACATCCTACCCTGTAAAAAAAAACAAAAAAACCCCCCCTTAATTTAAGAATATATTCTGAAAAATAACGAATACTGAATTAAATATAAAAAACTATTACCAATACAATATTTCCAATTTCTTTTTACTGCTTTTTTCTCTCTGATCTATTCCTCAGATGTCACTTTGAGAGGCACCATGTGATCACCCAATCTGAATGTATAGCCTCCTTTGACTTTACCAAAAACTGCGCGTTGCAGGGCCTTCCTAAACAATCCATCCTTGTTACATCTAACCAGGCAGGCCCTTGTACTACCTGGTTATTGGTAAATGTAAAGGAGCTTTTACAATCCAATTGTGCTGCTAGCTTTAGCGACAATCACACCTATACATATACAATAATGTGTGTTTGTTCATACATTATGCAAAGTGAGTGAGAAATATTCAGAAAATAGATTTTAGATTGTTTAAGCAGGACTGTACTGCCAATTAGGCCAATTGAGGCAGTTGTCTCAGATGGCACTTTTGGAGGCACAGTACCAGACATCACTGAGGCTGGAGAGTCCATACCAGATATTCTGACCTCAGTGCAGATTATTAATGCCGAGCTTGGTAAAATCAAAGGCTCAGCGTTACTGAGCTCCCTTCCTGGCCATTGTGCCCGTCACACAGGCCGAGCTTCTTCAGTGACGCAGAGCCTGTCAACGGATGCTAATGCAAGGGCGGCAAAAAAATTAATGGGTGTGAATGGGGCTAGTTCACACTGTTGCTGAAAAAAAGTAGTGCATGTTCTACTTTTTTTTTCAGGAGCCTTAAGGCCCCATTCACACGAGATCCATTGCGATCAGTTTTTTTTACAGATGTCAACAGAAGTAAAACCCAAAAAATGGATGTGTGAATGGGACCACTCACACCAAAATCAGAAGGTAATCATTAGTCAATGGAGGGTCCGTGGACTTGCAATTGTACCTCCCAATTTCCCTCTGATTCATGTGTCCATAAATGCCAATGCAAGGGCACCAAATATGAATGGGTGTGAATGGGGCTAGTTCACACTGTTGTGTTACGTTGTGCTGAAAAAAGGTAGTGCATGTTCTACTATTTTATTCAGAGCAACGTAATGCAACAGAACAGAGCGGTGTGAGCTGGTCCCATTCACACCCATTCATTTTTTGGGTTACCTTCCATTGGCATCTGTTGAAAAACAGATCGTAATGATTCTGGGTGTAAATGGGGCCTTAGTGATGTTGATGAGTATGCGCGTTTAACAGGATCTGCATCACTGAGCTGACTGGCTGAAATGGCATGGCCCTGGATTTAAATACCACGCAAAACAGCACAATACAAAAATAATACATCTAAGCCAAGCGACAGAGCACAGATTAACAAGCCATGCCACAATAAAAGTAATTTCTACTTTAAATGCATTTTTATGCAATAAGTTATTTACATTTTACTGGAAAATAAACAGGAAAATAAACAGATGTTAATGCACCCATACAGAGTGCAACAGCAAGTAAATTTAAATAGAACAGAGAATATAGAGCTGCATTTATGCAGCAATTGGAATATACAGTATTTATATTTTGGGATCTCCATAGAAAGATGTATTAAAACTGAAGCAAATGTAGAGCTGTTGCCCCTAGCAAGTAATCAGGATTTAACTTCCATTCTTTGGTAATATAACGGAGCATAAAAAAGAACTCTACTTTTGGTTTGGTATTCACAGATCAGTCCATCAATGTTTGAAATCTTGCTAATGTTTGTCATTTCAGCTCATGGCTAATAAATAAGTAAAGCGACTGTTTCTATTAAACACAGGACATTATTACTAAGTAAATCTTCAGCAGATATAAAAATAGAGAAACAGGGATATAACTGCATTCAGTTGAACTATGGCTTGGCACTCTGAAATTTAAGAGCATTCTATGCTAATAATAAGAATTATTCTCATCTACATAATATTATGACTACTGCTGTCATTTTCTTGTCCAGTTTAGAAGATAAAATGAAATATGTCACAGCACGTTTCTCTTCATAGCACCCAGTTATTAAATAGGCACCGTTAAAGAAATTCACAGCAAAAAAACAAGAATGAACCCATTATTAAAAAAAGAAATCCTTCCCTACTATAGCCTTACTATATAATATATACATATCCATAAGTGCATGATCCCTTTTTGCACTTCAATGCATAGCACTTTTCCTCCATCAACTACAACATTCTGAACGTCTGGACAGTTTACAAACAGCAGAGTGGCAACAGAACCAATGTTTTCTTGGTTCAAACCTACGCAGCTACAACATACTATAGAAAAAGTACCATTTAAAATATTCTGGCAGTCATGGCCATTATAACACCATAGGACGTTAAAGGAGAACTATGGGGTTAAGGCTTTTCCCCATAGTTCTCCTTAGGGTAACGGGAGGAAACATTTTAAGAGACATTGTAACTAGAAACAAGTTAAAGGGTTATTAAACCCTTCAATGTTTTTGCACATATCTACTGCTAGCAAGCAGTAGATATATGCAAAAAGTGTAAAGACAAAAAAAAAACAAACAAACGCTTTAAAAGCGGGTTAAACTTACCTGCATCTTCCCCGCGCTCTCACGGCCGAAAATCTGAAAATTCTCGGGCGGCCGCATGCGCAGTTCACATTTTCGGCCGGGAGACGGGGAGAGACACAAGGTAAGTGTATGGACCCGTGCACCCGCATGCAGACACCGTGGGACAGGAAGTGCCAGCAAAGAGAGAGGAGTCAGTGCTGGATCGGAGACCCGCCGCAGCGCTGGAGGGACAGATGAAAACGACAGGAAAGAAGATGATCAGATTAAGAAACATCATTTAAGGGAAGTGCTTTAATTAACATTGGGGGGGAGGGAAAAATATATCTTTGACTTCAATGTCACTTTAAGTGTACAGATGTGTGAAGAAACATATTAAAGAGACCTTATAAGTAAATACGAATGGCTGAACTCTGCTGATTATTCAGTGTAGTTGACAGACGTCTTAATTGCATTCAGAAAACTAACATATTCTGTCTTACAACATACAGTCACATGAACAAGTAAGTAAACCCCATAAAAAATTATGATTTGCCAATACAGACAAATATTAGACATTCATTCAAAAAAGAACCTACAAGAGGTAACTGTGATGTACTTGAACAAATGACAGCCAAAATTGGTGTATTCATTCTCATAATCTAAATTCACAAAACTGCAGATACATAATATGGAAAAAGTAATTACACCCCTATATTTACCACCCCTTAATCCATGAAATTAGAATCATGTGTTCCACATTAGGTGCCAATGATTAGAAACTCCTTAGGGGGTATCCAGGTTAAACCTGTATTATTTAGGGCTTGTTCCCACCATATATAGTGCATTCCAGAACGGTTAGCTGCTGGAATGCACTTGTCGCATAGTAAACTTCCCCCTGCGTTCTGCGGCGTGACAGAGCATTAAAGTCAATGGCACTGCAGCTGCGATCGCCCGCACACCAGAACGCAGGCACAACAATGCCTGCATTCCGGTCCAGTTCTGGTGCGGGCGATCACAATGCGGGCGGGGGGGGGGCGTGGCTGCGGTGCCATTGGCTTCAATGCACCTCCATGACCATCCCGCCCCAAAATGCAGGGGAGAGTTTACTGTGCAATACAGTGCGTTGCAGCAGTTAACCGCTCTGGAATGCACTGTATATGATGTGAACAAGCCCTTAAACCTTAGGCATCTAGAGTTTAGTGTTCTCTTTGATGCAAGATGTTTTTTCTTCTAAAGGGGGCAACACTAGTGTCTGAGGCCAAGGTTGTACTTACTTTTCCACATTTTTGATGAATAATTGACTGAAAATGTAATTTTTTTTCTTGTGGTATATACAAAGATATTACCTTTATTTGCAGCCACTGTTTGAATTAAGAGCTAGTGTTTGCCTGTTCAAACAGTAGAAAAAGTCAACAATTTCCATGGTATGTACTTCCTTTTCACATTATTGTATATTTTGAGACCAGGTTTAAAATAAAAGATGGAAAGGTAAACTCACTATTGCCCTAAGACTGTCAGTTCCTTCTATTCTTCCTACATACAAGTGACAGGTTGGATTTGGTACTGCTGCCATAGATGAGAAGTCTTCCATCTCATTACATTATCAAAGCAAATCTGAACCATGGCAACAACTAAAGAGGTGTAAACTCTTAGATGTACAGTATGTTATGAGGCTCACCCTTCACACATGGAAGAACACTTCACCACCTATTAAGCTTGTATGGATAAAATTAAGACAACAAAACCTTGTCATCATACAAAACATCTACCTATAGAAATGATATGGGAATCAGAGAAAAAAAAATGTTAACCATGGTTACTAGTGCTCATCCTAACCCTAGGCTGACTATGTGACATAAAGCTGCCAATTAGGTTACTAAATATCTCTTTTTTTTATGTATCCGCTACAATAAACATCATTTTTGGCAGATAGCGGAGCTTTGTTGATGTCTACTCATGCCAAGGCGTAGATGTAGCACTGTAAATAAATAAACCAAAAGAGCTAGAAAGAAAAACCAAAAAGAAAGGTTGGAAATGTTTAAACAACACTGTCAAGCTAATAGGATACCTATAATGTGACACAAATTGGCTTCTAAAACATTCATGTGTATCTTGGATATCTTGATTATTCATGTTACTTTGTAGTTAAATCGCACACTGAATAATAAAGGCAACTTTGGTCAGGTGAAAGTCCTCTTCTTTTCAAAGACGTATCAGCATGAGCAGAATTTCCATTGTTACCTAGCTGCTTGTGTCTTTCAACATGTACAATCCAGCAAAAACTATGGCCACTAAAATGGACAATAAAAAAGCTATCACATGCTGATACCAGATACACTGATTAATTTGCTCTTCCAGTCTTCGGTTCGTTTCTAGTATTTGACTTAACTGAAAAGAAAACAGAAAAACAAAAAAAAAGGGTTGTGAGAAAGACAATTTGGTAGTGCTCCAAGACTAAGAACATTAAACAGACAGTTTAGGTAATCTTACACATCATCCACCAAAACCTTATCAATGTATAAACGTTCTTTGACTTGTAAGACTAAGGCCCATGGCAACTCACCAGTGATAGGACCATTTAAAAGTGCAGATAAAATACTCACCTACTTCCATGGACTTAATCCCTACTAGCCTGGTAAACGTACACTGGCAGGTAAATCGATCCTGTTGCTAGCGAGTTGTCACCAGTGACAGAATCACAGGTGTCACGTGATCCTCAGGGCCTTTCTTGATGGCCTTTGGGTTTGTTTGGCATCAGTTTGTCATCAATTTGAGATGCTTCTGAATTCATGGACAGGTGCATTTGTCCCGCATATGACTATCTGACCTGCTTTAAGCAGGTTTTGCAGTCCGATAGACTTGTATGGGAATGCAAAACTCATCTTAAAACTCACTGACACATGCTCTAACAGGTCTATACTTGAATATCAAATGGATGGGGTAGAAAAGACAGGTGTATGAGTGACGCAGTGTTATATCTATGTGCGTCTTATACAAATGATGTCATCAATCTGAGATTCTCAAATGGATGATCGTGAGCAAAATCCCTTTGACACATGCTTTAACAGGTCTATACCTGAATACCAAACCGGTGGGATAGAGGATACAGGTGTATGACTGATGCAGTGTTATATCTACGTGTGTCTTATACAATTGATTGCATCATCTCCAGCAATATTTGAACCTTCTGGATGTTTCCAGCATAAAAAGTAGCATACCAAACACCATCAGCTATTTTAAAATGATATCTGAAGCACAGCAATTAAATACGGATACTGCTATTACCTTAAACGCAAGATCGTCACTTCCTAAAGAGTTCCTGTTTAACGCGTTTTGCTTTAATACTAATGTGGAAGGCTTGTTGGTTTCCACAACGTGGCATCTTAATCTACATGAAACAAAACAAGGCTTCATTAATAAATCTTACAGCCTTAGACAAATAACAAATATTTGCTTATGTATAACTGCTTCCTGTTGATGGCAAAGACACTACTAAGCCAGACACTCTGTCTACACATAAAGTTGGCACATGTAAGATATAACTGAATACTCTGAGCTTCATTAATAAAGGCTGTAGAGAAGTTTGAGTTTTGTACTTTGTAGTCAGATAGTCAGACTGCAGCCACCATTTTCATCTGTGTGTTTGTGATAGGCAATAGACAGGTTTCTTTTGTCATTGCTTTTGAAAATAAATTATATTTTTATATATCTAGATATATATCTAGATATATAAAATATGCTTACCTTTAACCTGGACCTGTCCCCTGCAGTACTTTTCTTTCATTGCTAAATGTCCTCCAGTTTGAACATCAACCCACTTCCTCTGAACCCAGGCTGTAATAGACCTGCCTCCAGTCTGAACAGTGAAGGAGAAGCAGCACAGTGATGAGCTCATCTCTCTGTTGCTCTTTCCTGCTTCTTGTCAGCACATTGCCTACTTGTTCTGCTTCTTCCTTCCCACTTTGAGCTCTTCTGTACAGTATCTGCAAGAAGCTGATACCAAGTTAAATGCAGGTACTTTCACAGCTAAGCTTAAAAGCGGATTAGCTGCTCTGGCTTTGTGCCCCAGAAATTAAGTCTTTGGGTTGCCCACCAACTGATTTCTGAAATTTTAAAACTGGCTGGTAGCTTTGGAAAACAAAGGTGCTACTTATTTTCTTTATTCTTATTTTATACAAATGATCATAAAAAAGGAGAAATGATTTATCACATATTTTACTAGTATGAATAATAAAAGCCAAACATAGAATGAACCAGAAGCTTACAAATGTAGATTAAAGCATTCCTCTCTTACTGTCTGGCAGCCTGTCACGGTTATTTCCTGTATAGACTGCAATGTTTACCTGCAGTCCTCTCATTCTAGCTCTGTTCTATTTTATTACAGCTGCTAAAGAATCTAGAAGGAAAAGAGCCCACAGATGTGTAGTTGTAGAATTCCAGGATTTTGGAAACACTTCTGCTACAATAAGAACACAGAGAAAATGTTGGAATCACAATAGCTTTAAGATTCAATATATATATATATATATACACATACATACACACACATATACACATACACACGCCACTGAAGAGACGAACATTTATGGACTTGCGCACTATTATTTGATGATCAGGCAGATTGATTTATGGTTTAAAATTTTTACACTACACTGGTTTATTTTTTAACTCTTTGGTAGATTGTGTTTACACAATTTTGTAGTGTTAGTAGCTTTTTTTTAGTCATTGGGTTAGTTACACTTTGGGATATAGTGCAGAGCTTATAAATCTCTAGTAATTTATCCATCATTAGTAATTTAATCAGCACTTGAAATAGCTTGAAAACCATTTGACTTTAATATCACTTTAAATCTCTGCTGACATTAGACATTCCATGTCTTCTGCAACTTTTCAAATCCTCACGCATTCTTTAACGAATGCTCATAGTAGCCATGTTGTTAATAGATTCTCCAAGAACAGTGTCACAAACAATCGTAGTTCAGACAGGCTTTGAACTTGTGAGGGAGTATTAATTAATCTGACAAAACTAGCCAACACGTATTAGTGCTGCTACTCCATCTTGCCACTCTATTCATTATCACAAAATGGAACCAATTCAGAGTTGGAACTTAATTAATTAGCATTCGGCTACAAAGTTAGTGGCTCATTAAACTTCAGAAGTCTGTGCACTTTTTGAACCTTGTGCATTCATACACTCTAAATGCCAAGGTAATTACTGCACAATAATACACTTCTGTTGCCTGGCACCTTTTTAACCCACACAACACTTGGTAAGTCTTGTTTCCAATGATAAATGATGACTTCATACAATTACCTGGATTTGCTTTGTACATTTACCAGTAGCTGCCTCATTTCCCAGTTTTTTTTTGTAAAATTAGGTACCTCGGCTTATATTCGGGACGGCTTATACTCGAGTATATATGGTAATTCTCTTGTCTGCGTCATAGATTCATAGGGGGTAAATACCCTTTATTATGCTTACATTGAGTGTGTTATTGTTTATACATAGGAGGTTGTAATTATATACATACATGGGTGCGCCACATGCAGTCAATAAATCAGCTTCTGCGGATCTTCTTACCTTAACTATATGGAATGTCTAGTAGAAAACAACGGACTCTCTGCAGCCTTTAACTCTTTCAATACCAACAATGTAAGGCATATTGGGAAGCAAAAACTTTCCCAGCTGGTCAGCTCAGTATGCCTTACTGCACTGGCATTCACCCTTCTGCTCTAGGTTTATGGTCGCATCATCAGAAGGGTCCCCCTGACGTACCTCTGCAAATAAATAGCTGTCACCAGTGGCTGACAAGTTATTTATTGAAAATCAGACATTTCCTCCATCACTGCTACTGTCACTCTGCAGCTTTCTCCTCCCCGCTGGGAGCCGGCTGCAGCGGCCTGTGTTCCCTCCAATCTCTGAGGCTCTCCCCAGCCTATATCAACAGAGGTAGCGAGGACAGCAGAGTGGAAAGAGCAGTGACCGGTAGGTGGAGCTTAAGGATGCCGAGTGGAGGATCATCAATATGCAAAATATTTGCTGATCCTTCCCTGTGCAGAACAAATACCGGAGTGTTCAATAGTGATGTTTGTAAATAACTTAGGAGATAGTAACAGCTTATTATGTCCCCAGTTATAAAATAACAGGAAGTGCTACATATCACTTCCTGTTCATTCATGACTGGGGGCAAAGTAGGTGTTTACTATCTCCTAAGTTAATGAATGAACAGGAAGCAGCTCAGTACAAAAGACTTCCTATTCATTCATAACAGGGGTGATCATAAATATTTACGATCTCCTAGGTTTGTGAATGAACAGGAAGCCTCTGTACTGAGTGTTTCCTGTTCATTGAGTGCTGGGGCTGCAAAGAAAGGAGACTGAGAACTCTGTGTACTTCATCTCTTTTTCTATTTCAAAAGGGAAATACATATTTCTCCAAAACCCACTGACAGTAATGTAAAAAAATAAATAAATAACAAAAAAAAGAAAGGTTAAAATGTTTTGAAAAATATATCATTTAAAAAAATGGTTCAAAGAATAAATAAAATAAAAGACCCCTGAATAGCATCTGCCATGTTACAGCCCACTCCTCTAATTATTCAAGGTCTTGCTGCAATAAATTACGTGTCTTGTTCTGAAGTTATTGCCCTACATAGCTTGGTATCATCAGCAAACACTGAGATTGAGCTAGATATTCTAACATCGTTTATGAAGAAGACAAAGAGAACTGGTCTCAGGACTGAACCCCGGGGCACTCCACTTAGCACTCTGGGCCATTTAGAAAATTAACTTTTTATAATTACCCTCTGAATCAGCTCTTGTAACCGGTTTTCCATCCATTTCCATACAAGTTATTTTTGATACCAATGGACCTTAATCTGTAAATTAAACGCTTGTGTTCCATTCAAAAGCAGTTAGCTGAAAGTCGGCATTTGCATACAGGCAAAAGCATGCAAACCCAGCACCTTATGCAAATGCTCAGAGCCAGTGACACCAAGCCCTGCATTGTGGAGGCAGGAGTGGGTGTACTATACTTATTCTTCCCATACCAGGACCTTTCAGATGTTGTACTTGAAAAAACATATTTCTGCGGGGATCATAGATTTGCCATTTTACATCTCAGGTCAGTGATATTTATCACAACAATGTTAATAAGAAGTGACTAAACCAATTTTTTTAATAAATGCGATTCGAAAGTTGTTCATTTGTGTCTAATAAATGATTCACAACCTTGATAATCAACACATAATTTATGCACTAGTTCTAAGCCAATCAATATGCAGCACATTAATTTAGTGAACAAAATGGCTGACATCTCCTATGCAGAGCTTACCTGTGTTCCATTATCTTATTCCTGGGCACCTCCTTCCAGAACTGTGCCAATTCCGGCGCTCCTGTACCCGAGGACTGCTCCATTTCTGCAGCCATCACTAAAAAGCGATCTTGAAGTGATGCTGTAGAGGCTTTTGAAAGGACAAGAAAAAAAAGGAAACAATTTATTAAAAAGTAGAATGTAAGGAGATTACAAGCTGAATACATTTTCTTCTGCATATGTATGTCACCTCATTATGGATGTAGAGCACGATTCTTTGGGAAATCTGTCTAAGTGAAAGGGCTCTCTTTGTGTGTGCAGTGCAATCAATCAGAAGCCCAGTCTATCATGACAAGGTCCTAAGCCTTTTTTACGTTTTCAAACTTAGACGTTCTACAAAAGTCCCTCATCAAACATTTTCAGCGGCTTAAAATGACTGTATTTTCCAATTTTTAAACAAGGAACCTTATCTGTGTTTACACTGTGCTGCCATGATAAAATGTAATTAGAAGTGCTACATAGAGTTGTGCTCAAAAGTTTGCATACCTTTGGAGAATTGGTAATATATGTACCATTTAAAAAAAAAATACACGAGCGAGCAGGCAAAACACATTTCTTGTATTTCTTATGGGATTCATATTTAACTGTAGGTCATAACGGAATGGCACAATCACAAAACAAAACATGGCAACGAATAAAAAAATGAATGATCCCTGTTCAAAATTCTGCATACCCTTAGTTCTTAATACGGTGTATTGCTCCCTTTAGCATCAATGACAGCCTTTTGTAATAGTTGTCTATGAGGCCCCGAATTCTTGCAGGTGGTATAGCTGCCCATTCGTCTTGGCAAAATGACTCTAGGTCATGCAAAGTCTTTGGTTTTCTTGCATGAACCACACGTTTGTGATCTCCCCAGAGTGGGTCGATCATATTAAAAGGAGAACTATGAGGTGAGTGATTTAAATCAAATAAGTAACAACAAAAAAAGGACACATCTTTGACACTTAGTCTTGCAGACTTAAAAGTATATATAAACTTGACCCTATATCATTGCAGCTTATGTTGAAACATTTGTTTTTCTTTACTTAGAAAAAACAGTAATGACACTGTTCTGTAGAACAATTACCTGCATGAAGGGAAACCGCAATATCCACCGTGGAGCCGGGTTCACAGCTACTATTGCTGGGCTTCACTCTGTATTTGTCTGGGGCAGTTGTCCTCACCTAAAAGCAATGCAGATATTAAATTCCACCGAGATTCTACCACAAATACAGCAATAACAATACAGAATACAAAAGGAAGTTTCTTTATGATTTTACAATCTTTTAAAGCCAAACTCAGGAACAAATGGTCATTTGCACACTGCACTGGCTGTGTAAATTATCATAAAAAAACTGTGATGTGCGAAAGGCTGCTGTAAAGTATCAAAATCTTACCTTGCTGCATCAAAAGCTCCTGCACATAACGCAGTCCTTCTGGGCACTGCAGGGAGTGAGAGATACAACTTGAGCAGTGAAGTGCTCCTGCACCATTCACAAAATGCCTTGAATATTTTCAAAGAATACAAGGCATTCTGTGGTTGGATGAGGAGAGAAGTCATATTCCCACCCCCTCTTATTACATCCTGTGCTGGGTATAAATGATCATTTTTCCTGGAGTTTGGCATTAAGGAAAACGCAAAAAAAGACAAAGGTTTATATGGAAACTTGACATTGAATATTGGGGTAAAAGGATCAGCTATATTTAAATGTATCATATACCTTTTTTTCAGTTGTTGTATATGTGACTGTTCAAGGCAATTTGAGGAGAGAGAATTTCATGGAATGGATAGACAGTGTGAACAGTAGAAAAGAGTGAAAATCAGTAAAAACTTGATTGCCTGAGATTATCCAATATCTAGGTGATAAACTTTCCATGACAGGAGTATTTTCATAGAAGAGATGTTTAACCTTTTAAGGTCATGTAAAATGTATGTAAAGGCTATTTGTTTTAATGTGGATACAGAAGGGAAGGATTGGAGTATCAAGTTGTTATCGCTGTCAGTGGTGACGCTGTCGAGGTTTACACCTCCATCTGTCCGGGTGACCATTGCCACCGAAACAGAAAATGAGGGGAAAGCCAAGATTTTTCCAGAGAACAGAAGTTAAGGGTAAGTGTCCCAGTGGGGACCACCAGTTCTGGAGAAGGGTATTTCCCCCACTTTGCCAGGGATTCTTCTTATTCTGGGACAGGAGGTGAAGGAAAATCTTAACAGAACACAGATGGTAAAAATCAACCTGACAAGGTTTTTAATCCTCTCATACTCAAAATGTTTTGGCTATACATACACTTTAAAACAGGATTGTTTTTTTTGAAAAAACAAGTCTAAACGTTGTACTATCGTTTATAGTCACACTTTTATTCATGCCAGGAAGTACAGTTCCTGCTATACTTCAAGTGCTGCGGCAGGAGAACTGCAGCTCTTATATTCTCAGGTCACACTGCCGTTTGTCTGCCTCTCCTCTCCCCTTGCCCATTTAGAAGCCCTTGTACTATAAACCATTCACAGAATACAAAACCATATGTAAATGGGCAAGGGGAGAGAGCAGCACACAACAAGGAGGCCCCCCATGTATGAAAGATGCAGTGGGCCGGAAGTATGATGGGAACTATACTTCCTAGCAGAAATGAAAATGTAAGTATTAAAGATAGTCAGACTTAACTTGTTTTTACAATGCTGACCTAAAAAAAACAAAAACATATTCCTGGAGTTCTGCTTTAAACTCCCAACCACATTCTTATTTATTTTTTCAGTGATATTTCAATGCCTTTCTCGATTCTTAATTTTTATGTATTCTCAAGGCACGTCCCACTTGTCACATTTTAGGGTGCATTCACACCTCTACATTTTGTGTGAAATGCACAAGTGTGTTTTCATGGTAGGTTTGAGATATTTAAACATAGAAGCCACTTCAACTCCAAACCTTTTGTGTTCTTCATTTTCAGTGAAATATAAGGGTTTCTCTCTACCTCCTTTTAATAAGATATCCTAAAAGCTCTCTCATTTTATTAAAACTGAAATGCCTAAAATACTTACTTCATATTGAATGCACCCTCAATAAGAACTAATAGTAAAGGCACAGAAAAATGTGTCAGAAGTGCACTGTAACTAAAATACAGCACGCTTAACAAGCAGAGGTGTGAATACAGCCAAACAAGTTGCCATAGGTACACAAACTAACGGGCGCTGAAATCATACTAACCCAGTTACTGCTGCCAGCCAAGCCTAACACAGCTCGCTACAGGAAGATTAAGCATTGGCAAGTCTGAATGATAACATTTTTTTAATTCACTCATATATCAAGCCATACTCTCGCACAATTGTACATAGTTTTTTTTTATAGGCAGTTAATAAAAGCCTGCCGTGGTTTTTAGATAAGATGTACAAATGTACCATGATAAATCACCAACATATGTATTTTAATTGGTTTGGGAAATGAAGGACATAGAAAAGCATGTTCCCAGGTCCAGAGGGCAGCCTGGGGAAATGCAAGTTTCTGGTTAAAGGAAAACTGTATTAAGAGCAATACGGGGGCTACCAATGCTCTATATCTACATCTGGAAAAGCTGTATAGCTTTTTCTGGCTTCACTACTGTCACGGACCTCCAAAAAGCAAACAGCAAGCTAAAGCAGAGCCATAAATATTTGCTGCCGCACTTAGTTGTAAATACCTTTAATCCCCCAGCAAAGTCTCACAAATACTTGTTGCGCCTGCAAGTATATGCACCTCATGAAGTCTCCTGTGTTGGGGTGGCAGTGTTGCTTTGAATTCAGGAGCAGTGCAGCCTCATGAAAGCTCTGTTGCTGGAACCCTCTCACTGGGAGGTAACAGATGATAACAATATACCCCACTCTGGGGAGGTAAAGGAAGCTTTCATTTTTTAATTTATGCATCACATAGTAACTGGAGGTGGGACCTGTTCAGACATTATACAGGTTAGATGTACTTTAAGTCAAAGTTAGAACGGTTGTTCTACATACTTGTCCCAGGGAAGTGACATTGAAGGCACTGGGCCTAAAAAAACCTCTCTCTCCATTAATCCCCAGGTTCAAATATATACCTTCAATGAATGCTGAAGGCATTGGGCCAACAAAAGCTCTCTATTAATCCCCAGGTTCGAATAAATACGCTTAATGAATGTTGAAGGCACTTGGTCAACAAAAACCTCTCTTGCCATTAATCCACAGGTTCTAATATATACTTTCAATGAATGTTGAAGGCACTGGGTCAACAAAAACTTCTCTCTCCATCAATCCCCAGGTTCTAATACATATGTTCAATGAATGTTTGCTAAAAATAAAAAATGTTTTGAACATTTCCAGATTTATAAAAGATATATAATAACAAAGTCTACAAAATAAAAGAAGATATAAATGAAAGATGCAAAAATGAAAAGCATGTGTTTTACCTTAAAAGCAACTGTATTTTTGGTCACATTATTGAGAACAATAATACATTTTCTTTCTCCGCTTTCCTTGGATCCAAAATGCAATTCATCTGCAGGACTAACAATAAACAACTCATTAAAGTGATGCTTACAGAAAAAAAAAAAAATGTTTAATGAGAAATGACACATGTTGCATAATAGTTTATTATTACAGAACTTTCCCTTTTGCAAGGACAAAAAAAAAAATGAAACAGTGGTCAACCCTTTGGGAGTTTTACATGAGAAGGAAACTGCTGAAAACATCAACTGTGAGATGTGACTTTGGTGCACAAACAAGTCACATCAGCAAAAGGCAGAAAAAACACTTTTTTGAAGACTGAACAGGCTTGATGTCAGCAGTTTAAGAAACTTGTTTTGCAATCCGAACAGACACCAATTTTAAGAGAGTAAACTTTAAACTTTCTAAGCTCTGATCTTCTGTCATACCTAATGTGTAGTAAAGGTCCCTTAAAAACCGTTGATGTCCTCCTGTTGTTTTTCGGCTTTGAGTCAGTCTTCTCGCTATCCTCATGTTTGAAATGCTCTTCAGTGAAGTTAAACTGCAACAGAGAAGAAAAAGCTGTACAAAGTGCTATGATCAAAGTAAAATTGTGCATCAGTATACAAATGTTATAAGGTTATATAGGAACAAGGGATATTATGTGACATTAATACAGTATTCATGATCTCACAACCAATTAAGATTAACCACATTTTTTTTTTTTTTTTTTTTTAACGGCACCACAGAACAAAGCAGCTTCCTTAAGCTGTGGAGGCAAAGATAACAAGTAGCAACTCTAGTATCTGTTTTTAGCCTTTCGAACCATCCTCTGTAAGGCAAATAAAGGAAACTTTATGTGCCTTACAGAGGATGGCTCGAAAGGCTAAAAACAACAGATACTAGAATGAATGGATGCCAGCAGGCTGAATCACCTACTGGGTTTTGTATCCCTCAAGGACTCTGGTAGTGAAATCTGTACACTTCAGCTTCCAGGTCTATTTACCTGCTGCTGCAGTCATTAGAAGTGGAAGCTGATCATTCCATTCATTTATTTAAATGACAGTACAGAGGATGCAGCAAGGTTTAGAAAGTGTTAGGTTAACCCTTTTGGTCATTGATGCCTAGATGTCCAGGCCAATTTGGTAAACTTACCTATAACTGAAAATCTGCCTTTCTAAATTATTTAAATTTTTTAAAGACATAATGCTTTTATTTGACACACATTAAAAATAAAACACCTGTTTTTCATTATAAGCAAATGGAAAATAATTAAAAGAATATATGTTTTGAAATTGTTATTACTGTAATGGTAACTGAAAATGACAGTATTAAACACCTCATTACCAGTATGTTGTACCCCCTTTGTTTCCAGGCCATGTTTTAAGCTTCCAGTGCGGAGATAGTTTGACTGACAATTACTTGGTCATATAATAATGCACAATTATGAGGGGAAAAAAAAAAGTTTCAGTATACAGTCAACCTTTTACATGCATATGAAGTGGTCATCGTCTAGGACAGCGGTTCTCAACATGTGGGCCGCGACCCAAAAGTGGGTCGCAACCCAATGTTGAGTGGGTCGCTGCGTCCATTTCTGCTGCACTGGGTGAGAGCCTCCTCCTTACGCAGCAGTGTCAGTCAGCGGGAGGACAGCAACGGCTGTGAATATAAAAGTGCCGCTGCAGCACACTCCCTGGCCGCTGCAGCAATATCTAGTGGCTGGGGAGTGTTTACAGCAGGACTTTTCTTTTCACACCCGCTGCTGTCCTCCTATATAAGGATGGGCTCGGGCGTGTTAGCAGCTCCACGTCCCGAGCCCGCCAGGAAGCTGACAGCACACAGCGCCAATCACAGGCACTGAGACATTTCCCGGTCCGCAGCTGCAGAGATCGGGAAACGTCTCAGTGCCTGTGATTAGCGGGCTCAGCATGTGGAGCTGCGAACAAGACTGAGCCCATACTTACTCCCATACAGTGCGGGCTCTGCAGGAGGCGGTAATCTTAGCAGTGCTGGGGCTGAGAAGGCTGCATGGAGACCGAGCAGGCAAGCAGGGGTTGGGGAGGGCTTGCATTCTTGTGAGTATGCTTCTATTTTAATTTCTATGTCCAGTATGTTGCTATGTCCTGAGTCCAGTGCCTTACTAAGTCCCGAGTCCAGTGCCTTGCTAAGTCCCGAGTCCATTGCAATACTAAGTCCTGAATCCAGTGCCTTACTAAGTCCCGAGTCCAGTGCCTTACTAAGTCCCGAGTCCAGTGCCTTACTAAGTCCTGAACATTACTAAGTCCTGAATCCAGTCCGTTACTAAGTCCTGAATCCAGTCTGCTACTAAGTCCCGAGTCCAGTGCTCTGTTGGGGGTCACCACAACTTGGCAAATGTTATCAAGGGGTCCCGGCCCTAGAAAGGTTTAGAACCACTGGCCTTGGAGAATAAAGCATTCTGGAGTATTGTTCAGAAGAAAGTGAAATAACTTTATACTGCCTTACTATTTTTTGGTTTCCAAATTCAGATGGTCAAAACATCTGATCTCCACAACTGACCCAAATCTTTCAAACTGTAAAAACACATTAAACATTAGATTCCAGATTTTTGCAAAAGTAGGATGTTAGATGCAATCACAGACAGAGTCATTGTGAGAATAATGGCTGATCAAAGCAAATATTTACTATTGGTGATTGCGAGGATTGGTTTACAGCAATCACAAGGTACGGTGCCACTCTGTCTCTTTTGGTTTTGCCTGTGATCTGCACAATATCTGATGACTCTGCAAACAAAAGGTAGTGTAACTGCATTTATAAATGTCCTTGATTGTAAACACACATTAGGGAGCCAGGAGCACACACCAGCAGCAGTGTGGTTGAGAGTGGCTGCTGGGGTGAACAACCCTGACAACTAGCATCTGCAGACAGTGTTGGCTGCTAGCTGTCAAAATAGGAACACAAAAATTCTTTACCCCTGGGTAACATATCACTGCATTTTCACACACCCTCAACTCTTAAACATCCCAGATCAATGCTTTAAATGCCTCAAACATATAGGCAATTTTATATAATTTTGGGCCACCCTAGGATAAAAAAACATTCTGGAAAGGTGTAAAAACTTCCCTCTATAACCTTTTACTAATCATAATGTCTCTCAATTCCTCCACTTACTTGCTGGGTTTTCCACCAGAAAGCTACTGTTGCATATATTAACTGCTGTTAGATGTTTAAATCACTTCTTTATAATAAAACACTCAGACCAAATACACTTGAGATATATTCCCAGTGTGCCCGTTTGTTCCAGTAAACATTCCTGAAGCCAAAAACCTGGGGTGCCATAAAATATAAATTCTGCCATTGAAAGTAAAGCCAAAAGCCGACAACCCCCCTTTCTGCACATCACTACTGCTTAGTGAGGTTCCCCATCATAGTGATGCCTCAATAGTGTTGTGCTGGGAGGGTGGGCAGCTCTCAACTTTACCAGAAAAAGTCACAATCTGCATAATAGCCAGGGCTTGAAAAAATTTAGGGTGTCTCATCAGTCAGCATGACCGGACTATAGCCTTGCAATTTAGGTTAACATTTTTTAGGGACACAGAGCTTTCTATTGGTGGTATAGAATCACCGCTGGGGTTCTTTTCTTTTTTACTATATAAATGAAAAAAGTACTGTAAATTTCGAAAACAAAAAATGTTTCCCCTACGTTGTTAAAAAAACATTTATTCTTACCCATATTTTTAGTAAAACATAAAAGTCGGGGGTCACCTAGGGTAAATAGACACCAAACATGTCAAGCCTTTAAAATTGCATGCGCCTGGAAAATACCACACCGGAAATTGGCCATAGTTGACGCTTTAAACGGTTTTACTGCTCATCAGTTTAGTGTTATCAGTGATTAATGGCCCTAAATTGATTGCTCACACTCTGGCGTTCGCGGTGATATGTAACACGTGCAGCGCAATCGTCGTTTCCACACGTAGGCGCACCCAAAGCATGTTTGCGTGTGTATGTGGGGGGGGGGCAACTTAAATAGTTTTTTTATGCTTCTTTAAATTTTCACTTTTTTTTTTTTACACTTAATTTTATTGCTATCACATAGGGGCTAAAAACCTCCCTATGCGATAGCAAATTTACATGACAGGTCCTTTTTATGGAGACATCAGGGGTCTTCAAGACCCGTAATGTCACCTAGAGACCCTCAGAGAAGCTGATGAACAGATCTGCTTCACCAGCTTCTGTAGCTGGGAATGACAGCTGAATGCGGAAGTGATGTAATATACATCACTTCCTGCATTCAGGGACTGGAGAGGAGACCCGAGGGAGATCGTTTACTGATGTCCCTTTGATCTCCTGTCACGGAGCAGCCGTGCCGGTCCCAGGGGCACCAGGCACAGCGGATCTCGGGACCGGCAATGACAGCAGCGGCGGTGGGGGTAAAACCGCAGCTAATACAAGCAATCGAGTGTCCGATCATTTGAATGTAAAGCTCCCGGTCGTCCGTTTAATTACAACGGCCGGCCGGGAAGCCCTGATAATAGCACTCCTGGGGCTTCTTGAGCACTCATGAGGATATTTACACCTACAGGCAGATACATTACCAGCTAACTTTTAGCTATAATTTTTTAAAAACAGGGTAACTTTCGGAATCAAACTTTTCCGAACCTATTTCAATAGCTTTTAGTTTTTTTTTAACGGCACCACAGAACAAAGCAGCTTCCTTAAGCTGTGGAGGCAAAGATAACAAGTAGCAACTCTAGTATCTGTTTTTAGCCTTTCGAACCATCCTCTGTAAGGCAAATAAAGGAAACTTTATGTGCCTTACAGAGGATGGCTCGAAAGGCTAAAAACAACAGATACTAGAATGAATGGATGCCAGCAGGCTGAATCACCTACTGGGTTTTGTATCCCTCAAGGACTCTGGTAGTGAAATCTGTACACTTCAGCTTCCAGGTCTATTTACCTGCTGCTGCAGTCATTAGAAGTGGAAGCTGATCATTCCATTCATTTATTTAAATGACAGTACAGAGGATGCAGCAAGGTTTAGAAAGTGTTAGGTTAACCCTTTTGGTCATTGATGCCTAGATGTCCAGGCCAATTTGGTAAACTTACCTATAACTGAAAATCTGCCTTTCTAAATTATTTAAATTTTTTAAAGACATAATGCTTTTATTTGACACACATTAAAAATAAAACACCTGTTTTTCATTATAAGCAAATGGAAAATAATTAAAAGAATATATGTTTTGAAATTGTTATTACTGTAATGGTAACTGAAAATGACAGTATTAAACACCTCATTACCAGTATGTTGTACCCCCTTTGTTTCCAGGCCATGTTTTAAGCTTCCAGTGCGGAGATAGTTTGACTGACAATTACTTGGTCATATAATAATGCACAATTATGAGGGGAAAAAAAAAAGTTTCAGTATACAGTCAACCTTTTACATGCATATGAAGTGGTCATCGTCTAGGACAGCGGTTCTCAACATGTGGGCCGCGACCCAAAAGTGGGTCGCAACCCAATGTTGAGTGGGTCGCTGCGTCCATTTCTGCTGCACTGGGTGAGAGCCTCCTCCTTACGCAGCAGTGTCAGTCAGCGGGAGGACAGCAACGGCTGTGAATATAAAAGTGCCGCTGCAGCACACTCCCTGGCCGCTGCAGCAATATCTAGTGGCTGGGGAGTGTTTACAGCAGGACTTTTCTTTTCACACCCGCTGCTGTCCTCCTATATAAGGATGGGCTCGGGCGTGTTAGCAGCTCCACGTCCCGAGCCCGCCAGGAAGCTGACAGCACACAGCGCCAATCACAGGCACTGAGACATTTCCCGGTCCGCAGCTGCAGAGATCGGGAAACGTCTCAGTGCCTGTGATTAGCGGGCTCAGCATGTGGAGCTGCGAACAAGACTGAGCCCATACTTACTCCCATACAGTGCGGGCTCTGCAGGAGGCGGTAATCTTAGCAGTGCTGGGGCTGAGAAGGCTGCATGGAGACCGAGCAGGCAAGCAGGGGTTGGGGAGGGCTTGCATTCTTGTGAGTATGCTTCTATTTTAATTTCTATGTCCAGTATGTTGCTATGTCCTGAGTCCAGTGCCTTACTAAGTCCCGAGTCCAGTGCCTTGCTAAGTCCCGAGTCCATTGCAATACTAAGTCCTGAATCCAGTGCCTTACTAAGTCCCGAGTCCAGTGCCTTACTAAGTCCCGAGTCCAGTGCCTTACTAAGTCCTGAACATTACTAAGTCCTGAATCCAGTCCGTTACTAAGTCCTGAATCCAGTCTGCTACTAAGTCCCGAGTCCAGTGCTCTGTTGGGGGTCACCACAACTTGGCAAATGTTATCAAGGGGTCCCGGCCCTAGAAAGGTTTAGAACCACTGGCCTTGGAGAATAAAGCATTCTGGAGTATTGTTCAGAAGAAAGTGAAATAACTTTATACTGCCTTACTATTTTTTGGTTTCCAAATTCAGATGGTCAAAACATCTGATCTCCACAACTGACCCAAATCTTTCAAACTGTAAAAACACATTAAACATTAGATTCCAGATTTTTGCAAAAGTAGGATGTTAGATGCAATCACAGACAGAGTCATTGTGAGAATAATGGCTGATCAAAGCAAATATTTACTATTGGTGATTGCTAGGATTGGTTTACAGCAATCACAAGGTACGGTGCCACTCTGTCTCTTTTGGTTTTGCCTGTGATCTGCACAATATCTGATGACTCTGCAAACAAAAGGTAGTGTAACTGCATTTATAAATGTCCTTGATTGTAAACACACATTAGGGAGCCAGGAGCACACACCAGCAGCAGTGTGGTTGAGAGTGGCTGCTGGGGTGAACAACCCTGACAACTAGCATCTGCAGACAGTGTTGGCTGCTAGCTGTCAAAATAGGAACACAAAAATTCTTTACCCCTGGGTAACATATCACTGCATTTTCACACACCCTCAACTCTTAAACATCCCAGATCAATGCTTTAAATGCCTCAAACATATAGGCAATTTTATATAATTTTGGGCCACCCTAGGATAAAAAAACATTCTGGAAAGGTGTAAAAACTTCCCTCTATAACCTTTTACTAATCATAATGTCTCTCAATTCCTCCACTTACTTGCTGGGTTTTCCACCAGAAAGCTACTGTTGCATATATTAACTGCTGTTAGATGTTTAAATCACTTCTTTATAATAAAACACTCAGACCAAATACACTTGAGATATATTCCCAGTGTGCCCGTTTGTTCCAGTAAACATTCCTGAAGCCAAAAACCTGGGGTGCCATAAAATATAAATTCTGCCATTGAAAGTAAAGCCAAAAGCCGACAACCCCCCTTTCTGCACATCACTACTGCTTAGTGAGGTTCCCCATCATAGTGATGCCTCAATAGTGTTGTGCTGGGAGGGTGGGCAGCTCTCAACTTTACCAGAAAAAGTCACAATCTGCATAATAGCCAGGGCTTGAAAAAATTTAGGGTGTCTCATCAGTCAGCATGACCGGACTATAGCCTTGCAATTTAGGTTAACATTTTTTAGGGACACAGAGCTTTCTATTGGTGGTATAGAATCACCGCTGGGGTTCTTTTCTTTTTTACTATATAAATGAAAAAAGTACTGTAAATTTCGAAAACAAAAAATGTTTCCCCTACGTTGTTAAAAAAACATTTATTCTTACCCATATTTTTAGTAAAACATAAAAGTCGGGGGTCACCTAGGGTAAATAGACACCAAACATGTCAAGCCTTTAAAATTGCATGCGCCTGGAAAATACCACACCGGAAATTGGCCATAGTTGACGCTTTAAACGGTTTTACTGCTCATCAGTTTAGTGTTATCAGTGATTAATGGCCCTAAATTGATTGCTCACACTCTGGCGTTCGCGGTGATATGTAACACGTGCAGCGCAATCGTCGTTTCCACACGTAGGCGCACCCAAAGCATGTTTGCGTGTGTATGTGGGGGGGGGGCAACTTAAATAGTTTTTTTATGCTTCTTTAAATTTTCACTTTTTTTTTTTTACACTTAATTTTATTGCTATCACATAGGGGCTAAAAACCTCCCTATGCGATAGCAAATTTACATGACAGGTCCTTTTTATGGAGACATCAGGGGTCTTCAAGACCCGTAATGTCACCTAGAGACCCTCAGAGAAGCTGATGAACAGATCTGCTTCACCAGCTTCTGTAGCTGGGAATGACAGCTGAATGCGGAAGTGATGTAATATACATCACTTCCTGCATTCAGGGACTGGAGAGGAGACCCGAGGGAGATCGTTTACTGATGTCCCTTTGATCTCCTGTCACGGAGCAGCCGTGCCGGTCCCAGGGGCACCAGGCACAGCGGATCTCGGGACCGGCAATGACAGCAGCGGCGGTGGGGGTAAAACCGCAGCTAATACAAGCAATCGAGTGTCCGATCATTTGAATGTAAAGCTCCCGGTCGTCCGTTTAATTACAACGGCCGGCCGGGAAGCCCTGATAATAGCACTCCTGGGGCTTCTTGAGCACTCATGAGGATATTTACACCTACAGGCAGATACATTACCAGCTAACTTTTAGCTATAATTTTTTAAAAACAGGGTAACTTTCGGAATCAAACTTTTCCGAACCTATTTCAATAGCTTTTAGTGGTATATTCAGAAGGCTATGGTTGATGGTAAAAAAATGGGAACAAAAACCTAAATAGTGTTTCAATGAAGCTGCAAAAATCTTTAAAATATTTGCTAACGAAAACCTTCATGTGTTATTTTTGCAAATATGGTAAAAATGTTTGTGGAACGCTGGCATTATATCTCACCTATGGGATGGGAATTGACACATTACAGGTTTGAATGGCTACATTTTTTTTTTTTGGTTCACTGACTCAGTAGGTACTGGGGGTAGTTTTCGTCAAAGGCAATTTCTTAAATTCTCAACCTTAAGGCTCCGTTCACACCTAAGCCTTTTGCCGCACAAAGCTAAGCACGACAAAACGCTGAACACAAGGAATCCCATTCACTTGTCTTTTTTTTTTTTAAATCAGAAATCAGCTTTATTGTATAAAAGAAAACAAGGTACAATGAGACATAGAGGCACAGCCCCAAAAACATAGTAACATTGTCAACATACAGTAGAAGTAGAAGGTGAACATTGATCACAATAAGGCACCATTACATGACAGATCAGAATCTCACAATGTCATTAATATATATAATCGGTGGCCACGATGTGTATATCTGATACATCTACTACGATCTGTAAGATATTAGGGAC